>NC_056748.1:1155737260-1155842260 GCF_019279795.1 Protopterus annectens
ACAAGGATTCTAACTATATACAATCAGGAAGGTGTATTCAAGAACATGTGTATGTTTTGTGTGCAAGGGGCCTGTGATTTGAAAATAACCCAAACCTAAAGTTAAACTTTAACTGACGCTGGCTAAATGTATTTTCTTTGAATGTTTGTTTCAATGCTGTTTCCATGTCCAGATTGTGACTGCAAGCAAGGGGCAAGTGTGTCTGCCTGTGTGTGTGTCTGTGAGTGAATGAAGTGACTGAGGGTGAGTGAAGTGACTGAGGGTGAGTGAAGTGGGTGAGTGAGTGACTGATGGTGAGTGAAGTGGGTGAGGGAGTGACTAATGGTGAGTGAAGTGGGTGAGGGTGTGACTGAGGGTGAGTGAACTGGGTGAGGGAGTGACTGAGGGTGAGTGAACTGGGTGAGGGAGTGACTGAGGGTGAGTGAAGTGGGTGAGGGAGTGACTGAGGGTGAGTGAAGTGGGTGAGGGAGTGACTGAGGGTGAGTGAAGTGACTGAGGGTGAGTGAAGTAAGGGAGTGACAGAGTGAGTGAGGGAGTGACTGAGGGTGAGTGAAGTGAGTGAGGGAGTGACTGAGGGTGAGTGAAGTGAGTGAGGAAGTGACTGAGGGTGAGTGAAGTGGGTGAGGAAGTGACTGAGGGTGAGTGAAGTGAGACTGAGGGTGAGTGAGTGAAGTGACTGAGGGTGAGTGAATGAAGCGACTGAAGTGAGGGTGAGTGAGTGAAGTGAGTGACTGAGGGTGAGCGACTGAGGGACTGAGCGAAGTGAGTGAAGCGAGTGAAGTGGGTGAGTGAAGTGAGTGAGTGACTGAGTGAAGTGACTGAGGGTGAGTGAGTGAAGTGACAGAGGGTGAGTGAAGTGAGTGAATGAGGGAGTGACTAAGAGTGAGTGAGGGAGTGACTAAGGGTGAGGGAGTGACTGAGGGTGACTGAGTGGGTGAAGGTGAATGCAGTACAATGCACACAAGCACATTTTGTGACTATAAAAATACTGTCTGAAGAACAAATATTGTGTACAAAAACAGACAATATACAAATTACAATTCAAGGTTGTGTTTGTCAGGAACACCCAACAGATATCACTTAGGTATATCTCTATTTATTTAAATGGAGGATGCTACATTGTGCCTTTGTGCACTGTGAAAAAGAAATCCAGGTAGTGACTTAAAAACACGGTGTCATAAAGATGCATTGTGATTATTACAGTTGCATGGAATCATGTTTGGAAATCTGAATACATGTATGTAAGCCATGGCCGTATCTGAAATCAGCCCAAGGGAGAAGTTTCTCCATCAGTTGCAACAGTGTAAAGTGTCATTTTCAAGGGCATGGGAGCTGGAATGACAAGCATGTTCACATTGTGGGACCATTGCTTTTGCCTAACAGTACTTCTGGAATGCAAAATCTCTAGTGCTACCGTCTTGTCACATTAAAACAGACTGTGCATTAACAGTACTTCAGTCGCACTGCACAATTGTCTGAATTCTATACCTACATTTGCCTATTACCACAATTGGTTAAAAGGACACGTAGGCCTACCTCTAGATTGGTTTTCTACCTGTGGCCTGTAATTTTTATATGTTAAGTTTTACTTGTGTTTTTTGTTGCGGTTGACCTTCCCATAACCATTACATTGTGTGTTCTGTGTTGTCTGGAAGATCATCAGCTTATATTTCTGCAATTGCATTCTATGTGCTCATGCTATGCCTGCTGGACTGCTGATTCTACTTACATTCCTCTTTTGTAATGTCATTACATGCCTTATGTTATATATAGTTATAGCTTACTTTGCCCTTTACCGAACTGAAACACTGTCAATGGCGTCTTCAGTGAGGGTGATGGATTTTTTGGCCAGTCTGCGTATATATGGATGTATACGTGCATGCGATATTGTGGATGCTGAACACATTTATTTTTTTCTGCATTGGACAATTCTCATGCATTTCCTTGGCTGTTTATTCTCTCCCACAATGTAACAGCTCGCATGGCAGGGCACGGTCAATGCACTGCAAGACAGGGCTATCAATTTGAGCCCAGGTATCGACCGGGAGAGCCAAGGAAGCGGCGCCGTTCATGCAACAGTGGTGAGAATGAACAGCCTTCTCCGGACCCTGATTACAGCAGTCTGTCAAGTATGACATGGTGCAAATGCACAATGACGACCACGTCGCGTGAATGCCTATGTTGTGTCTCATCCCCACGAGCAATTGAAAAATGGGCAGAAATAACTTCAGCATCGGATCACACAGCATGCATAACTGTGATCCAGAGTTTGAATCGGCGTGCCTTTATACACGTTTTAAAAATGATATTCATGCTTCTGTGTCAGCGTAGAGGGCATTACCAACCAACACAGTGGACAAACAAGTAAGTTGTCTGTCTGTGTGTGTGTGTCTGTCTGTGTGTGTCTGTCTGTAACAACCGCAATGGTCTGTATTTCAGGTTGTACCTGGTTTTGGCGTACTGTGCATACGTGTTGTGGGTGCATAACAATCGAAGGCTGGGATTTGGAAATCACATGGTGCTTCCCGCTTGTGTCGTGTCGCGAATTCGAGCACAGTTTCCATGTGAAGATGATGATTCTTACACGGGATTTAAACCTTTTGAGGGACTATGGATTTTTTCAGAACACTGACATGTCAATTAAAGTAGTATAACTATAGCTGCGCTTTGTCACAATTGACAAAATGGATTTTACTTTTCAAAGCCTATATACCCTACCTTATTTTGAAATTAGTGTAGTAATAAAGTGTGTGAATCATTATGACTTGGATACTTAATGTTTCATGTGTGCTTCCGTCTACCATTGCCTTAAATTAACAGTGCTCTTAAAGCAGTGTACGTACTTACAGCCCTTTTGACTGTTGTATATCATCATCATGGTGATTGTGTCTTTCTACAGCAATATTAGCACAACTTGCAATCCATGGTGAATGTCCACCAGTGCATTCTTCCTGTATGTCCACCAGTGCATTCTTCCTGTAGCCCACCATGCAGACAAACTAAATGTATGTGGTCCTAGAAGTGTTTTTTTAATTCTGTACATGCATGTAACACACCGCATATGTAAGACTAATGAATTCCTTAAGGTTTTTGGCTGCAGCAGAGTTACCATACGATCACTATATTCCCACCTTGGTGATTGCACTTATTTGTAGCAGAAAGTGTTGAAGTTGAGGTAAGGGGAGAAATTCACCTGAATTAAAACTCCTTTTACATTGCTAATATAGAAAAGTAGTGTTTTACAGTGCCCTGGTTTGAATCCGAGGACTTGTCGACTTCATGTGTCATGTAAAGCCTGGGAACAAGGATAAACTTTGACCGCAGAGCAACTAAGGTGGATGACTGACACTGGCAAATGTATTTCATGACTGTGTCAAATGAAGGCAGACATTCTGAAAAGTTGGATATTTCATTGAACATCGATTCGAACTGTTGAAGTCTTACAGGTTGTACCAATGTTATCATGCAGTCTAAACAGTTTACCATGAATGAGTTTTGTGATTTCTGTATGTGATTTGATATAGTACTTTTTATTTTTATTAGGTGATTGTGAAAATGCCATCCTGTTTTGCAATCAACTGTAGTATGCGCCAAGACAATCTGCCACAGGGGGTATCATTCCATCGGTTTCCACGTGACCTCAACCTGTGCAGACAGTGGGTGATTAACTGTGGTAGAGATGTCGGTAGCATTCTGAAGTTTGTTAAGGAAGCATTGAGTAGTGCAAAGCCATGATATTTCCTCTGCTTCCTGATGAGATGAAGCCCAAGCGTCCAATTCGGAAATTAATAAAAGGGGTAGTACCATCAATTTTCGCTCTTTCGACCAGCAAGACACTGACATCTTCAGTACATCGGTTGCAGCAGAAACAGCATCAGAAGGTAAGAACATTGGTTGGAGCACTGAAAGGTTTAATCAGCCTACTGTCATTTGCTTAGTGTGAAACTGGCACTGTATGCATTTCAATTTGCAATAATTAATGAATGTACTTTTCCATGCAGCTTATTGCAGACATTCTGAGTACAACACAGCCTACATTGCAAGACATTGTGACAGAGCAACTGTCTGTCCAACGCAAGGTGAGTGTAATTGTATTGTCTTCTCAGCATACACATCATTACTCACTACTCAGGTGAATGTAATTTTAATGAGTCATAATTTGCATCTGTTGCAGAGTAATATGCATGTCCAGCTACAGAATCAAAGGGATCCTGATAATGACGCGTCAAGACACAACGTGATGGAACACCAAATGGAAGACTGCCAAGCGAGTCAAGAATCTGTGGAGGTAAGTTTTGATGAAAACCTAGTGGAATATGTATGTGTGGGTAAGCATTTAGTCTACTGGTGAGGTTATGGTTGTCTGATGAATCAAAAGAATTCTACATAAAAATTTTTGTCCAGAGTTCATTATGAGTCCATTGAATATATTGACTCAGGATCAGAGCAATCCGAATGCTTATGCTGTCATGACAGTGATAATATGTGTGTGTCGAGTTTTATACTTGTATATTTAAACTTTGTCATTAGTCGAGCATTGACTGATTAACAATTGTTATGTGATTGTAGGTTCAAGCGACAGAATTGTATGAAGAGGTAGTCGAAGGCATGGAAGTGTACGCAATGGATATCGGGATTTGCAGTCAGAGTACAGTTGCATGCCAGACAAAGTTTCGCCAAAGGAAAGGTAGAAGCTCAGGAATTCAAGCCAAGCTAATGGACCTTCAAACACTACCACGCACTATGATTGATGCAGCTGTACAGGTTCCAGAAGTAGGAGTCTCACCACTGATAGATCACACATACTTCAAAAACTCCAAGGTTGTACAAACAGAATTGAGTGAGCCCGGACCAGAACATCACAGTTTCATTAATGCCAATCATCTCCTGAGTGAGAGTACATGTCACAATGAAAAGGATGAGAGTTGCACAGAAGAGGCCACGTGTAGCGTCAGTGCATACACCGCTGTGGAGATGACAGTTTGCAGTACTCCGGTCAAGCTACATAGGGACATCCATAACACGAGCATGCATAGCAGCTCCTCACTTTCTCAGTGGACAGATGATGTTGAAAAGGATCTGGACTGGTTGTACACTTCTGACAACTTGTCTATTATGTCAGAGATGGAAGACACAGTGCTGGAACAGGACAAAGACGAGAAGATGGTAAGTGAATCAAAGTTCATTGTATTTCAGTCCTGCCTGGATTGCGTTTTGTTAAAACTGACCTGTCCACAATGCCACACACCAGCTGTGGAATTGAAAAAAGTGAAGACTGATTTTCTATTGGTCTGTATTTGTTTTAAAATGTTTGGTTTTGGGAGATGCTTTATCTGATGAAGGGCAGAGGCCCGAAAGCGCTCATCATTTGTATGTCTGTTTTTCAATAAATAGAAGGAGTTGGTACTCGAGCAGTGTCCAGTCTTTTTGGTTTTTGGATATTTATTTCTTTTATTCGACTGGACTTTGGTGAGGCACAGAACATTGTTTTGTTTTTCATGGTTTTCCTAGGGAAAAGTCTACCAGACCAGATAGCCTTCATGGTGAGCTGCGGAAGTAAACCACGCTGAATAATACAACAGTGGAATCGGAGGACATCAAAGTTGTGTGAAATATTACCATAAACATAGATGTCAATGTTTTCCACGTCGCAGTATTCCTTCACACCCTCACCCTCCTGTGAGTGTGCACTTGCTCCTGTGGGTGGCAGTGGACGGACTATGCCATTTGTAGGCCTGGCTCCTACTGGTGCTTCTGTTATTAGGGCTGGTGTGTGTGGACATCACTTTTACAGCCCATCTTCATAGAGCTACACAAAGTGCAGAGGCACGTAGGATGGAAACATTGGAGTAGTGGGCAGACGTAGGCGAAAGATAGGGACCCACATGTGAAATAATATAGTAGAGAATGACACTTAGGTTTAAGATTTTACAAAACTATTCTGTCCAAACTGCCGATAAAGAGGGACAGTGATGGGTTGATCAGACATGCAGTGGGTGTCTCCTCCACAGGTGGTGGCACATTGTATAGAAGAAAATGTCCATACATCCTGGTCCTTAAATGAGGTAAGGGTAGGTGACTGTGTTTGCGAGCATGTAACCAATTGGACACTTCAGAGGAATGGGTAGGATGCAGGCATTAGAGTTGTCTAAACTTGGTGTAGTTGCCAGGTAAGAGGATTAGAGCAAGGGCTAAGGTAAGGTTTGTGGCAGAGGACATGCAAGTGGTGTGTGTGACAAAACAAGATGCAGAGGACAGGACAAAAGGGAAACCAATATGCTGTAGTGACCCCCAACAGGAACAGCCAAAAGAGAAGACTTCCATTGCCAGTTGAATACAGATTAATCCAGTCTTTAATGATTACTTATTCTACAGTTGGACAAACTATCAGTGAGTTGTCACATGTAAACTGTGAAAACTAGGAACTGATCTTTGGTTACAATTTGATTCATGCCAAAATGACTGTCTCTTGTGTTCAATATAATGTCTAACATGGTGCTACTATGAATTCATGCAATGTAAATTGGAGTCTGCAAATGTGTTATGCATGCTTTCTGATGTGTAATTTTAACAGTTTTCATGACTTGATGATTAGAGTTTGACTGGATGACTGGTTCTTGAGTTGGTAATGGATGGATAAACTATGTAATGTACAATTGTATTAATGCCAGTGTATGGACTTGCCTATTACATGCAGTCACTGTAAATGTACAGTGCTGTGAATGTATCTTTTAGGGTTGAACTCAATGGTATGATTACAGTCCTGCACATTCTGCCCTTGACAAGTGCCATGTACAATGGAATAACAATCCTGTCAAATAATGAATGAAAAATGGCATTCATGTATGCAGTAGCACTGAAGGAGCAGGCAGTAAAGTAAGGCATAGGCCATTATATCGCTATGCAAGCACCCTTTTCAACATTTCGCATTACTACAGCATGTATTGTCAGAGTATTGTTTGACAGCAGTCGGTGTTCTCTACATCAATTTGTAGGAAGTCCTGGGAGTGTCACTGCATTCCCATCCCAGAAAAGTATTTCACATGGTCAAGTGTAACAGTGAGTATATGTTACAGACGTTCATTTCTCCGTAGTGCAGTGTAAGGGACTTGTCAGTGCATTCAGTAATGATATTTACATTATAAATGTTTTTAACTACTTGGTCCGGTTGATGGAACACTTGTAAATCCAAACCCGTTTCTTCTGCTTGTCTGTCATTTGTGAATGAGTAGCTAAGCATGCCAGTTGGCAATTTTTTGGGGTACATGGTGTTGCTGCTGTTGAGCACTTGGGACTATGGACAAGTAGTAATAATTAGATAATATACGTACTGGTATTGTGCAGTGATAATAAATCTTTCTGAAATAGAGTGACATGTATGTGTGCTGTTAGAATTAATGAAACTAACAAAGGTCAATGATCAATTGGCATAAGTTCTTGTGTAAGATCTGTCATGCTGTGTAGCTGCAGATCAAGAGACCACTAATCTTGTGGAATGTCTGTAATGTTTTGTATTGGTCCGGATTTCCAGTAGGGGTTCTGTGCATGCTGGAGCAATAATGCAGTTGTGTATGATTCCTTTTTTTTTTTTGCAGCTGGAGCTTATACAGTGTGTCTAGTAAGGACTGGTCCTTTGTGAATAAATGTCGGTATGTAGAGTGATTTGCTGGTCAAGCGGCGCATATATCTGGAAGCCTGTTTAGATGCAGGGGTGTAATGATAGTGGTGACATGAGTGGATTTGGCTGCAGGTGCAAGTATTGTTGTGGCGTTAGTGGACCTCTGTGATGCTGGCTACCTTGACGAGGTACAGAGGCTTTTCACAATAGTGCTGTGGTAAATGCCACATTTGCACATTGTAAACCAAAAGTCAGCTTATCTGGATGGCATTTACGATGGATCAGTTGACTTCTGGTACATCCTGGGAAATTAACTGGTATTTGATTACTGTAGATTTGTAAGGTCCCTTAAAATCAGAACTGTTTCACAGGTGTCAGATCATCATTAGGCTGCAGTCTTAATGTATACGGGGTATACTGATAGAGAAATGGATACAGCGCATACTTATTTGTAAATGGACATTCAAGTAATTAAAGCAAAATATGTAGTAAGACAATGCATACTAACTGGTGAAATTCAGAGTAAACACTGATATGATGGAGTATATGTAGATGACTTGGGTTGTAATTGTAGCTGTGGTTGGAACACAAAATTGACTGTTGCTGGAACTGTGATAGTCCAGAAAAAATGTCAGACTATAATATCAGTTTTCTGAAGAGACCTACAGATGTGACAAAGTACAAGAAGCACAGTAACTGCTAAAAACTAAGAGCATAAATTTGCAATGACTATGCGTAGACATTAATTGCATGTTTTTACATAAACAGATGTCTGGCGCAATTAAACACTACAACAGAGCAAGTGGCATGCACTACCGTAATTTTTTAAAATATGACTTAAAAAAAACATGTGGGTGCTGTCATTCAAATCTGAAATATTTCCTGTTTATAGTGTATCATTTGTTAGCTATTTAACCAAACAGGAAGCAAAAATGAGTGGGAGTTTTATGCTTTGCAAAACAGTGATTATTGCCAGTGCTATGTAGCTTGGTTTTAAATTTGACAGGAGTGCAACAAAAAAAAAAGTCTCCCACTGTAATGAGGGAAAGGCTGACAAGAAAACAGTACATTAGTCTGGTCACCTGCTGTGAGCTGTCAATCACATGCAGATAATGGGTCAAATTACCCTTAGCTCTTTGACAGCTAGAGAAGGTAGGTGTGAAGTGGAAAGGGAGATGCCTTGAAGAACTAGATTTCAGCATTCACAAAAGAAAGCAAGTTAGCATTTCTATTTATTTATTTATTTTACATTTGTTGACCGGGCTAGTCTAGCTGGATATATTTCCATTTTCAGTAGAGGCCCGGGGAGAAAAGCTCCAACATTAATAGTTAGATCATTTCTTAAAATACAGCAACAAGGATGGTAAACATAGTTGAAAGAAAGAAAGAGCAATAAAACGCACTTTTCAGTTGTGTTCTGTAGCATTTGCACTGCTTGTGTTTGAAGTAGTCACTGAAAAAGGATAACATTTTAACCAAAAGTAGGGGACTTTAAGACTGCAGTGAACGCCTGTTAAGTCAATGAAGTGACAGCAGCTTAAGGGAAAACGTGGCAGATCTGATGCAATTTTTTGGAGACAAACAATGCTTTCTGGGATACTTAGAGGCAGAGTAAACAGTCTGAATTTTTTCAAAATGCCAGCCCCCATGTAGTCAGAGTCAGAAATTGCATCTAAAAATATCTGAAAAGCTCTAAATAGTTCCAAAGTGCTGTTAAAATCATTCTTCATCTGTCTTCCCCGACCTTTTGAAAAGCTTTGGGAATGAGAAGAAAAGGAGGAAAAGCATACATTAATAGGTTTGTCAAAGGAAAGGAGAAGGTGTTTGTCATTCATGCTTTTCCTGTCTGTTACGGATGCAGAATATCTTGAGTCGTCTGTTTTCTTAAAAAGCAAAACAGGTCCATTTATGGCACACACTGGGGTCAGAGTAAGACCCGAATAGATGTTTGTCAAAGTTTCTTTGCTTGGGAATGTGCTGGGCCATTACAGAATAAAAATACAGCTGTGTAAACTTACCATAAATGTAGATGTTCGAGTGTATTCACTATTGCAGTCATCACATTTGGGTTATCCCTGCAAGGGTAGCCCTCAGTTGGCTGGAATACCAGAAGCTTAGAATTTCTGCATCGGTTGCTGTCACTCCAGGACTGACGTCAGGTCGTCAGTGGTACAAAAACAGGCAGCCGACGCCATTACATCAGTTTTTCTTGCCCAACTGTCAGGAGCCCCCAATAGGGAGCTAGGTAATGGTGGAAGAACACCACCAGTTGAAAGTAAATACCAAAAATTCCTTGTAAGGAGAGAGAGAGAGAAGACAAGGGGGATGGAGGGAGGGAAACCAGGACTGCAACAATGAATACACTCAAACATCTACATTTATGGGAAGTGTACACAACTGTACTATGTTCTTCGTGTTACACTGTTGCAGTCATCACATCTGGGTTGATTCCCAAAGCTGAAAAAAAGGGTGGAGACAGTCAAAAAGACTGGGGGCTGGCTAGGATGTCCTGCAAGACTGTAGTGGCAAAGCCTTCCCTGGATTTGGAGAAGACAGGCAGGTGGTAATGCTTGGTGAAGGTATGAACAGATGTTCATGTTGCAGCCTCCAGGATGTCCCTGGTGGGGACCCCTCTGAGGAAAGCTGCAGAGGTGGAGGTTGCTCTGGTGGAATGTGTCCTGACCCCCTTGGGGGGGGGGTTTCCACACTGTTTGTAACAGAAATGGATGCAGTGTGCTATCTATTTGGAAATTGTTTGGATATGGCCTTGCCCTCTGCTCCTGCAGCGAAGTGACTAGCAATTGATCAGTTTTTCTAAAGATTTAGTCCTGTCTAGGTAGAATCTCAGCTGTCTGTGCACATCTAGAGAGTGCAGAATCCTTCCCCCCTTGTTTTGTGGGTTAGGGAAAAAGGTGGGCAAATGAAGAGATTGGTTGAGAGCCACACTGGACACCACATTTGGCATGAAGGATGGGTTAGTCATGAGGGAGACCCTGTCAGCATGGAAAATGATGAATGGCTCTACAACCGTAAGTGCTTGTAGCTCTTATACTCTTCTGGCTGAAGTGATGGCCAGAAGCAAGGCTGTCTTCCAAGAGAGAAATTTTAACTCTGCTGAAGCTGCAGGTTCAAAGGGGGGGCAGGGTGAGCTTTTCCAGCACAAAGTTTAGGTCCCAAGCTGGGGTAGGAGCTCTTCTGGGTGGCCTCAAGTTGTTAGCCCCTGTTTGGAGCTGTTTGAGGAGAGGGTGCGAAAAAAAAGAGGTGGCTGTGTGCTAAAATGAGCAGAGATACCAGAGGCATGAATTTTAATAGAAGAGAAGGACAGACCCTTGTGTAGTAGGTCTGCCAGGTAATCCAGGATGAGAGGTAGGGAGAGCTGTGCCATTCTGGCTCCCTTAGCCTGGATCCAGATGCAAAACCCTTTCCACTTGTCAGCATAAGACATTCTAGTGCTGGGGCATCTGGCCTCACGTATAACATCTAGAACTTATTTGCTTAGGCTGGCAGCTTGAGGAGAGGTCAGGGAATAAGCCAGGCTGCCAGATTGAGGGTCTGCAATTGGGGATGCATGAATTCTCCATTCCTCTGGGTCAGGAGTGTTGGCATCTGAGGTAGGTGCCATGGTAGCAGTGGTGGCAGGCTGAGCAGCAGTGGGTACCAGTGCTGGCATGGCCAGTGTGGGGCAATCAGGACTGTCCTTGGTTTTTCCTCACTTATTTTGAGCAGTACCCTTGAAATGAGTGGTAGAGGTGGAAATGCATAGACTGAGAGGTTTACCCACCGGAAGGATACAGCATCCACTTTTCAGGCCTTGCTGCTGTGAGGTTCGCTGGTGCAGAATTTGCCGAGCTGATGATTGGAGTGAGAAACGGAAAGGTCTACCTTCGGGGTGCCCCATGTCTGGGTTACAAGGGTGAAGGTTCTTTGGTCTAGCTCCCACTCATGTGGGTATAGCAGGTTTCTGCTTAAGTTGTCTGCCAGGGAGTTTAGAGAGCCTGGCAGGAATTGTGCTAACAGGTGTAGTTACATGGCTGAGGTTGTGTACCAAAGAGTCATGGCGAGCCTGCACAGGGGATAAGAGTGAGTACCTCCTGCTTCTTGATGTACCACATCACCGTGGTGGTGTCTGTTTTGATCAGTAGAGGCCCCGGGAGAGTAGGGGTCTGAAAGCTGTCAGGGCGTGCTGAACAGCTAACATCTCTTTTTGGTTGATGTGCAGCTGTATTTGATTTGGGCTTCATTGGTCCTGAAAGCACCTGCCATCCAGGTGTGCACCCCAGGCATAGTCTGATGCATCTGTGGTGAGGGTCTGGGCGGCGTGGGGTTGAGAGAAGGGAAGTCCCTTGTTGTGGTAGCATGCTGCTGCCCACCAAAGGAAATCTTTCCTTAGACAAGGTATCATTGGTATAAGAGTTTCCAGGTCTTGAGAGTGCTGACACCAAAGGCTTTTTAGGTACTATTGTAGTTTCCTCATATGCATATGCAGTCTGGCATATGGAATGAGTAGAATGCAAGAAGCCATGAACCCTACAGCTTGCAGGATTTTCCTTGCGGATAACTGGGTCCTGGTGGCTAGTTGAGAGAAGTAGGCTGCCAGGTAGGTTTGTTTTTCTGGTGTAAGGAATGCCATCTGGGATGCTGTGTCCAGGCTTGCTCCCAAGGAATACAATTTTTTGTGTGGATACTAGCTTGGATTTCGTTTCGTTGATAGTATACCCCAGGGAGGTCAGTAGGTTTTTTACAAAGGTGAGGTGCTTTAGCAGCTTTTCCTGACTGTCTGCCTGAATCAGGCAGTCGTCTAAGTATGGGTAAATTTGAATAGTTCTTTGGAGGGTGAGCATTTTGAATTTTGGTATCACCAGAAAGGTGTTTAGAATGGATAGATCAAGGATGGGGCGCCATGTGCCCTCTTTCCTGGGTACCAGGAAGAGTCTGGAGTAGAAACCTTGGCCTATATGTTCTGCAGGAACATGCTCTATTGCCCTCATAGACAGGAGGGAAAGGACTTGCTTTTCGGCCTCTGCCCACTGATTTGGGGGAAGATCTGGGCACCCTTCTGGGGTTGGCAGAGTGTGGAAATATAATTTGTATCCCTGGGACACTATGTTGAGGACCCAGCGGTCATTGGTGATGGTGGCCCAGTTGCTTGTGTGGAAGTAGAGTTTTCCTCCTAGGGGCAAGTGCAGGTGGGCAGAAGGAGGGGGTGAAAGTGTAAAGCCATTGTGAGCTCTTACCATAAGGGGGTGGTTTTGCACTCCCTGGTTTTGAAGAGAAGGAACTCCATTGTTGAGATCTCTGCATTCCCTAGGGCTGTTGTCTGGGGGGCCTGCTTCCCCTAGGTCTGGGCTGAGCTGACCTGTGGGGGCAGGAAAGGACCAGTGCTTGGAAGGGCAATGCCTACTGAACCTCGGTGGCTGGACCTGTAAGAAGTCTTTAACTGTCTGCATAGATTTAGCTTTTTCTTCCATCTTTTTTAAGACTTCTTTTGCCTTGGTGCCAAATAAGTTGTCTTTGTGCAAGGGTGCGTCCAATAACTGGGATTTGACATGGTCTGGCAAGGTCTGTTCGTTAAGCCAAGCATGCCTTCTAAGTACAGAACCAGTGACTGCTGCCCTGCAAGATGCTTCTAGGGTGTCAAAACCACATTGTAAGGTGTGCTTAGTTACTTGACTTGCAGAATGCATTAACTTTTGCAACTCTATTTTCTGCACAAGCAGGGAAAGAAGATATTTTTGTTTAAGGAGTTCCACGTTATGTTGCTGATATTTCAGCATATGGAGTTGACAATTTAATGCTCTAATAGCAAGAGTAGCAGAGGCGTATACTTTTTTTTTTTTTACCCCATCTGTCTAATGCTCGGGAATCCCTATCTGAGGGGGGTGGGATTCTTAACTGAAGTTGCTGTGATTCCTTTAGGTCCTTGAGAGATGACCTCGGGGTCAGCAGTAGGATTTTTGAAAAGAAATTTGTGAGGGTGAGGGACTCTATAGTACCAGTCAGGTTTCCTGGGAGCAGGAGAGATGGTGTCTGGGGTTAGACTGGATTCCAAAAAAACATAATCCACAACATCCAGGACAGGAGGAATGGTCAGAGGTCTGTGCTGTGGAAGATCTAGGAATTACCTGAGTCTCTTTTTTTTCTGAGGATAGTCCTGACATTCCCATTGGAAATGCTCCCTTAAAGTATGTAGGGTTTCGCCAAAGGAAAAGACCTCCGGTGGAGAGGCTGAAGGGATGGAGTCCTCTGCATCAGAATTCTCATAAGCAGGGAGGGGCTGCATATCTTCATATTTAGATGCATCAGAGTCATCGGACTCCTGTTCAGATAAAACTACTGGGGACAAGTCTCTTTTTGTTTTGGAAGGGGTAGCCTGGCTTCCCCTGATGAGCATTATAAGGTCTTCCGCCATTTTAAACATTTGAAACTGAGGCAAGGAAGTGGGCGCCTGAGCTTGGGTCGTCGTTTTTTTGGGTGTGGTACGTACCCTGGGCTTTAGAAACTCGGTAGTTTTCTAAAGAACTGTAGACGTGAAATAAGTCATTGGTCGAGTATCAGTACTGCGAAGTACTTCCTTGGAAGTCAGTGCCTGCTCAGCAGCTCCGGACCCATCCAAGGTAGAGACATCCGCAGGATCCTTTGTCGAAGAAGATTCTCGAGGCATACCGGACTCCGAAAGGGTCTCAGTAGCGGCTTGCGAATCCACAGAAGCGGGCATCAGAGGCTGCAAAAGCACCTCACTGAGGACCAGAGAACTGGCAACTAGCTTAACTGAAGTGTCGTCAGCAGTTTTGGACCTGTGCAGTCTGTCTCTGTCTTTATCCTTACTTTTTTTGGAAGATCAGTTGTCAGATGGCTTACCAAAGCCATATCAGAATTCGAGGACTGACAGCGAAAAATCTCTAGCTACAATATGGGCCCGACGATGTATAGTTCTGGCGTTGAACAAAGCACAAAAGCGACAGCGGGGGACGTCGTGGTCTGGGCCTAAACAAGTGATGCAGTAAGAAGGAAAGTCTCGGTGTGGTATTCGCTTTTTACAGGCGAGACAATTGTTAACTTTTTCTGACATTGAGCAAGAAAAAAGGATCCCCAATGGGGTACTTAGCTTTAGAAGACTCAGGTAGTGGCCGACTGGCACTCAAGCAAACTGCTTCTGCTTCAGGCTCCTCAGCAAGAAAGATGATGTAATGGAGTTGGCTGCCTATTTTTATATCACTGACAACCTGATGTCAGTCCTGGAGATACAGCAACCGACGCAGAAATACTAAGCCTCTGGTATTTGGGCTGACTGAGAGCTACTTTGGCAGGGATAACCAAAATGTGATGACTGCAACAGTGAAACACGAAGAACATCCCTAATTCTCCTGCTACCTTCAACACCTGTACGGCTAGTCTGCAAAGCAAGTAAGAGTAGGTGTACTTATTTACATACTACATGATGTGGCACTATCAGTCCTGATCATCGGGGGGGGGGGGGGGGTGACTGCCACGTGTTTGAAGGCACTGATGGCTAGAATCACTGACACCATTTCCTTTATGTTTATGCGACTCTTGCACATTCTCTTGTCCCAAGCACCCTAAACACAGATTTGGTCCCTTAAATAGGCACATCATGCACTACCAGATTAATTTGGTGTTAGCAGCTCTGAGTAAATTTGCATTCTGAAGAAGACTGTCTTGTTGAAATATGCATGCTCTGTCCTCCGTTCTTTATACGAGGAAGTATTGTTTACTTGTATGAAGGGAAGATGTTGACAGCACTAGTTCCTTATGTACAACTGGAGCTTCCCCATATGAAGCTTGGCCATGTCAACCATCAAAATGCAGGAAGTGGTGTAACCCAGAAACTTGACATACTGCTGAAGCTAGCAATCTTTTGAAGTATTGTGTCAAGAACAGGATTTTGCCTTGGGTGAGAAAGGTCTTCTGTTCTGCTGATTCCACTTCCACTACCAGAAAGTGGACCAGAGAGTGGGGAGTCAGAGGAGAGCTCTGAAAGCTTAGGGCTAAGCCTTACCCTCTGGAAATAGTCAATGGTGACTGGAATGGCTCTATGGATCTCCAAAAGGGAGGCACAGCCTGGAACAGAGAATCATCTATGTAAGGATAAATATGCACACCTTATGTCTTACAAAAGCAATCAATGGAGCCAGGCACTTTGTAAAGAACCTGGATGCAGCAGACAAGCCAAAGGGTAATGCAAAAAAGTGGTAATGAGAACCCCCTGCCTGGAAACACAGGAACCATCTTTGTCTTTGGGCTATGAGGATAAGTTTGACATATTTCAAGTGCAGGGCTACCATAAGAGCTCCTTGGAAGATTTAAGGCAACAGTTTTGGTAGTGTCAACATCTTGAATTTTGATAATAGTAGGGATTTGTTTAGTCTTTATAAGTCCAAAATGGATTTCCATGACCCTTCTTTTCTTGAACAATGAAAAGTCTGCAGTAAAATCCTGTTTTTTTCTTCTGTCACCAATTCTACTGATCTCTTTTCCAACCAACATTTCATCCGCGGAGGTATTACGTGTTGTTGCTGCTTGATCATTGTGAGGAATCCCCTGGAATCTGAGTTTTTGAAACTCACTTTTCTTCAGTAATTTCTTTCCACTGTTTTCAAAACAGGGATAGTCTTTCTTTCAACTGTTTTCAGAACAGGGATAGTCCTCCTATTTCCTATGTGGGGCAGGGGGTTAGGTTGGGGAAGAATGTGCTGAATAAGAGTCATAGCTACACCTGGATGGTCTCTTGGATCAGTGACTCTCCAGGTCTATCTCTGGACTCAGCTTACCACTTTTTTGTAACCAGTACAGTTCTTTAAGTCATACTTACCTGTAACAGTAGAGGTTTAAATTTCACACTGCCTCAGTGGTATATGGGTTTTGTGCCTGCACAACGCCACATTGACAGCTTTACAGAGCTCATTTGCTTAGACACAGGCTGACACTTCTTAGCCCTTAAACAGGAAATAAACAACTCTTAAGCTTTCAGGAGGGCTTTGTTCTATCAAGGTAATACCTGAGCTACCTGTGCATATCCAAAGTATGCAGAATCTTCTCTCCCTTTTTTTTAGGTTCCAAAAAGAAATCCGGAAGACTGATGACTTTGATTCAGGGTAAATTCAAAAATAACTTTTGGCATTAAAGAAGGATTAGTGCATAAAACAAGCCTGTTATTCTTGAAAACCAGCTAAGGGTGGTCCACCATATCAGCTTGCAGCTCATAGAGTCACCTTTCAGATGTCAGTGCAATAAGCAAAACAGTTATCCAAGTGATGAACCTCATATCAGCCTGAAAGGCGAAAGTTGAGATCCGAAGGAGGAGAAGGATTTTGCTTTCAAGGAGGTCTCAAGTGTAGCACTCCTTTCATAAATTGTTTGAACACAAAAAGAGATGTAAAGGGGTATTCATGGGCAGACCAGCTGAAATGGCCGCAAGATGCACCTTGGCAGTGGCATATGATAATGCCATTGATGAGTAGCTCACGCAAATATTTTAAAACCAAGAGGTAGATACCATACCAGGCCCTCTGATATCAGCAAGGCACCACCTTTAAAACCTCTTCCACTTGTAAACATAAGATTTTATAGTTGCAGGCTTTCTTGCATCATTCAGTACCTGCTGCACATCCTCATGGAACAAGTGTCTAAAAGGTATCAAAACAAAATCATTCAGGCAGTTAGCAGCAGCTGCTCTAAGTTGGGGTATGCCAGTCACCCTTGACACTGTGTGAAGAAGCTTGTGGTAAATGCCATTGGCCAAGTCCATTAAATGAAAGAACCAACTCTGTCTGGGCCAAAAGAGGGTCAGCACAATGACGTTTGGTAATTCTTTCTGAATCTTTGGAAGTACCTTGACTACCAGAAGAAATGTTGAAATGCATAAATATTCCCATCCAAGGGAATGAGAACACGTCTGCCTCCAAACATGGCTGCAAGGATGTCTCGAAAATAATTTTTACAACTGTCCATTTTGATAGGAGGCAAACAGAACAATTGGAAGTGTTCCCCACATCTGGACCAAATCCAGGCAGTCCTCTGTCCTGAGTTACTACTACTCATAAAGGTATAGCCATGATTTGCTTAGTTTGTCTTCCGCTATATCTGCCGCTATGTTTTGCTCTGACAGGATGTATGAGGCCTGAAGCATCACAAAATGCTGTAAAGCTAGCTGCCAGGCCATCAGTGCGAATTGCCAAAGTCGGTATGATCTTGCACAATCTTGCTTGTTCGGGTACCACTCGACTGTGGTGTTGTCTGTGACCAATAAAAGCAACCAGGAGACCATGAATTTTTGCTCACATTCCTTTGACATTTATGTGCTTTGTAGCATCCAAAGAGACCATTTACCTTGAACTCTCCTGTAAACTCTCCCATACAAAATCAGATGAGTCCTTCTGGGTCTGAAAGGAGAAGACTAGGTCTCGATTAAGACACATCTGAACCCTCGACCACTTTAACTTTCATTTCATAAAATCCAGCATTAGTACTTGGAACTCCAAGGAAAAAGGTGCTGGGTCCAGCATTTTTTTTTTTTTTTTTTTTTTTTTTTTTTTTTAAGTACTAATGAATCTTTCTCATGTTGAGTCTAGCCCATGGTGTCATGAGCATCAATGATGCCATTTTGAGAAAGTCTCTTAACGCAAGCAGTTTCTTGGAGAAATCCCTTAACATGTTCTGAATAGTCAGGAACATCTCTTCTAGGATCTAGATTGAAAAAGACTTTTTCTAATTTCCTCTGGTTTTGAAACATACTTTGAGGTATGTCTATGAAGGTGCAGACACTGTGTATTTCTAGAAATGCAGCTGCTTTTTAGCTAGTCTAGTCCGTTATATGCTCCTGGAAGACAATTCTTTGTGAGGGTGTGTGACAGGATATTTGTAGGTTCAACCTGACGTTCAGATCAACTGACGTGGTGATAAGCATCGTTCAGATATGAAGTCACCATGAAACAGTGGTCGGATGAAAGGGTGACTCTCTGCAGGGTGAGTATTTTGAATGTAGGTACTTTCAGAAAGGCATGTAGGTACACTGCATTTAACACTAGTTTCCACAATACTTCCTTTTTGGGTATCAAAAAGATTCTGATGTAACATCCTTCTCCTTTTTGTGGTGCCGGAAATTAATCTATAAACCCCTGCGTGTAATTTGTGAAGGAGTACCTGAGAAAACAGATGTATCTGGTCTTGAGGATATAAACGGATTTTCTGGTCTACTGCCAAGAGTATCCTCACTGCATTACTCTCAGCACCCACTAGTCTGAGGACTGTTTTTGGGCAGGCTGCTGGGTTGAGCTAAAGCCTGGGGGAAGGTGAAAGGGGGAGGAGGGACATGAGGAAGGGAAAGGATGCCCTGAGTCTTAGCACAGTCATTCTTTAGCAGGGGAAAGAACTTCTTTTATTTGGAATGGAAAAATTTTCTTCCTGCCATTTCCTCTTAGTACGCTTATTCACTAGGGCTGGAATTTTTGTTTCTTTGTTCTGCCCACTGAGGTTGAATGCTTTGTTACGGCAGAACCTGGGAATATGAAACATACTAGATAACCCATGCATTAATTTACCTCTGTCCATTCCAATGGAATGGAATTCCTCTATTCCATTGTTTGAGAAACTGGGCAGTAGCAGGGCCAAACAAAACTCAGAACTTAAAGGAGCATTCAAAATTTCATCTTTTAAATCCTCAGAAAAATTCTGGTTATGTAACCAAGCAAACCTTCAATACAACAGGAGCGGCTGCATTTCTAGAAAGTGTCTGCACCTTCCAAGACACTACTGAAAGCAAGTTTTGAAACTTGAGTTACATTAGAAACAATCTCATTCATGTAACACTTCTGTTCAGCACATAAAGATACAGCAAAGTCATTTGTTATAAGCACACTGAAAATTTTTCACATGAAGCTCTGATAATTGAAAACTCTAAAGACTAAATTACTAAACTAAGCCAACTTTTTTTCCCTGAGATTCTAACCACTTGCTAATTTTATCTGAAGGGTTAGAAGAAGCCAAGGTTCTCTTGTTGGGAGTTGGCTGCTGGAGAAACTACTAGGTCAGCTCACAAACTTTAACCACAGAAAAGCTGGCACCCTGTTGAAAAATACTGGCCAAAAACTCTAAGATAACAGGAAAGTACAGTTGTGTACACTTACCATAAATGTAGATGTTCGAGTCTATTCACTATTGCAGTCCTCACATATGGGTTATCCGGCCCTCAGTTGACCCAAATATCAGAGTCCTTGGTATAGGATGTCGGCTGCCGCCGGTTGTAAAACTGATGTCAGAACGTCAGGTATAAAGGGAAGCAGCCGACGCCATTTCCTCAGTTCTTCTTGCCTTGTCAGGAGCCCCCAAAAGAAGGCTAACCCAGGAAGGTAGCACCCTGGACATGTCACACAAAAAATAAAAATATAAATAGTCTGTACCTTAGGAAAAAAGGGGGAATGGAGGGTGGGAAACCAGGACTGCAACAGTGAATACACTCAAACTTCTACATTTATGGTAAGTGTACACAACTGTACTATGTTCTTCGTGTTTCACTGTTGCAGTCCTCACATATGGGTTGATTCCCAAAGCCCAGGAAAATGACAAAGGGTGGAGGAAGCATCACAGATTAAGGGTTGGTAAGAAGGCTCTGCAAAACTGCAGAGGCAAAACCAGCCCTAGATTTAGAAAACAAAGGTAGATTGTAATGCTTGTGAAAGTATGGACAGAAGACCAAGTAGCTGCTTCTAAAATGTCCTTAGTAGGCACACCTCTCAGAAAGGTTGCAGAGGTAGAAGCTGCTCCAGTAGAATGGGTCCTAATGCCCTGAGGGGGAACCGTCCCATGCTGTAGGTAACAAAAGTGAATACAACGAGCAATCCATTTGGAGATGATTATGTTTTGAAATAGCTTTACCATGAGCCCCAGGAGCAAAACTAACCAACAACTGTTCAGATTTTCGAAAGGATTTAGTTCTAAGTAAAATCTCAGCTGTCTATGCACATCAAGAGAGTGCAGAATCCTTTCCCCTTTATTTTGGGGGTTGTTGAAAAATGTAGGCAGGTGAACAGACTGGTTAAGGGTTAAACTGGAAACTACCTTAGGCGTAAAGGAGGGATTAGTTCTCCGAGAAACTCGATCTGAGTGAAAAAAATAATGAAAGGTTCTACTGCCATTAAGGTCTGCAGCTCAGATACCCTTCTAGCTGAAATAATAGCTAAAAGGAAAGAAGTCTTCCAGGACAGAAACTTCAAATCTGCAGAGGCAGCTGGTTCAAAGGGAGGCAAAGTAAGTTTTTCCAGGACAAAATTAAGATCCCAAGAAGGAGTAGGAGCTCTGCTAGGAGGTCTAAGATTACTAGCTCCCCTCAGGAAACGGAAGGGGTGAGAAAAAATGGGTTGCTCAAAAGAACAATGGGCCGAAATTGCTGAAGAGTGAATTTTGATAGAAGAAAAGGAAAGACCACCATTAAGCAGTGCTGCTAGGTAGTTAAGAATGAGGGAAAGAGAAGGATGAGAAGAGTCTTCTCCTTTAGTCAGCATCCAAGAGCAAAATCTCTTCCATTTATCTGCATAGGATTTTCTGGTGCTAAAGCCTTCTGGCCTCATGAAGAACTTTGACCACCTGTTGGGAAAGATTTAAAGTATTAGCCAGGCAGTTAAATGCATAGTTTGAAGATGAGGATGAAGGAACTTTTCCCCCCTCCCTGAACCAACAGATCTGGTACCAGGGGAAGATGCCAAGGCTGAGTCTGTGAAAGGCTGCGACGGAGGGGATACCAATGCTGTTTGGGCCAATCTGACGCTATCAGAATAGCCTTTGGTTTTTCGTCCCTTATCTTTAGCAGCACTCTGGGAAGAAGAGGCAGAGGAGCATAAACTGAGAGATGTGTCCATGGGAAGGGCAATGCATTCACCTTCCAAGCTTTGTTGTGAAATTCCCTGGGGCAGAAGGTTGGAAGGGGATGATTGGTGTGAGAGGAGAAAAGATCCACTTGTAGGGTGCCCCAATGATGAGTGATGTGGTGGAAAATGTCCTTGTTCAGTTGCCACTCGTGAGGATCCACAACATGTCTACTCAAATGATCCAGCCTCCCTGTGAGATACCGGGCTATATGATGTAAGCCCATGGATGCTGCTATGGACCATAGTCTCATACTTTGTCTGCACAAGGGGTAAGAGTGAGTCCCCCCCTTGCTTGTTGATGTACCACATGAATGTGGCATTGTTTGTCCTGATCAGCAGAGTCCCAGGGTAGAGCAGGTCCTTGAAAGCCAGCAAGGCCTGCTGCACTGCCATCAATTCTTTTAAGTTTATGTGCAGATGAATCTGCTGGTTGCTCCAAGTTCCCTGTATGCCCCTGCCTTCCAGATGAGCTCCCCATGCAACATCTGAGGCATCTGTGGTGAGAGTCTAGCTGGCAGGCGGAGGGTGAAAAGGCAGACCCTTGTTCTGAGAACAGGCTGGCACCCACCAGAGGAACTCCATTTGTAGACATGGAATCAGGGGAAGAATCAAGTCTAAGTCCTGTGTGTGTTGACACCAAAGATTCTTGAGGTACCACTGAAGTTTTCTCATATGCAGCCTTGCATACGGGATCAGCAAAATACATGAAGCCATGAACCCCAGTGCTTGCAAGAATTCCCTTGCAGAGAGCTGGGTCATGCTTGCCAAGTTTCTGAAGTAAGCCGAAAGATCTTCTTGCTTCTGTTGAGGAAGTAATACCATCTGGGTGGCTGTATTCAGACCGGCTCCCAGGAAAACAATTTCCCTTGTAGGAACCAACTTTGACTTCTTTTCATTGAGAGTGTAACCCAAAGAGGTGAGAGTGTTCTTCACAAAATCCAAATCCTTTTCTAGTTGTTCTGGGGAGTTTGCTTGAATGAGACAGTCACACAGGTAAGGATAAATCTGAATGTTTCTCTGCCTGCAAAAAGCAACGGCTTGAGCCAGGCACTTGGTAAAAACTCTGGGAGCAGTAGATAAGCCAAATGGCAATGCAGAAAATTGAAAGTGTTGCTCCCCCACCCTGAAGCGAAGGAACTGCCTGCAACTTTCCCTTATTGGGATGTGCAGATCAGCCTCCTTGAGATCCAAAGTTACTAGCCATGAATCCTTGCCCAGCATTGGTAGTAACTGTTGAAGGGTGAGCATCTTGAATTTGGGAATCACCAGAAAAGTGTTTAGAATAGACAGATCCAGAAAAGGGCGACAGGTGTCCCCTTTCTTGGGTACCAGAAAAAGCCTTGAATAAAAACCTAGGCCTGCCTGATTTGCAGGAACTGGCTCAATAGCCCCCATAGTCAGTAAAGAAGAAATGTGAGTTTCTACCTCTGCCCTGAGAGTTTTGGGCATCTCTGGGAATCCTTGTAAAACAGGGAAGGTGTTAAAGTAAAACTTTTAACCTTGGTTTACTACACTGAGCATCCATTTGTTGTCTGTGATGGTAGACCATACCTCTGCGAACCTAGCCAACCTTCCCCCCAAAGGAAACCCAGGGCCCGCAGAGGTAGGCACAAGAAGGCCGGAGTCAGTGAGAATGTTTGCTTTGGGAAGCTGGCTTAGAACTCCCAGATTTAGCAGAAGAAGAATGCCACTGCTTATTCCTTTGAGGAACAGGGGACTGCCCTCTGGATGATCTGAAACCCCTAGGCCTAGAGCGACCCTGCTTGCCAGGATCAGGGAAAGACCAATTTTTGGAAGGATAATGCTTACTAAACCGAGGAGGCTGAACCTGAAGGAAATATTTTACTGCTTGCATAGATTTTGCCTTATCCTCACACTTCTTCAGTACCTCCTCAGCCTTATTACCAAAATGATTGTCCTTGTGCAAAGGAACTTTCCAGCAATTTAGACTTAACAGGTTCAGAAACAGGCTGCTCCTTGAGCCAAGCATGCCTTCTAATTACAGAACCAGTGGCTGCTGCCCTGCAGAAAGCCTCCAAAGCATCAAAACCACAATAAAGTGAATGCTTATTAACTAAAGTGGCAGAATTCAGTAAGTCTTGTAAATCTTTGTTCTCCGTCATGGAGGGAATATCTCCAAGTTTAGCCTTAATAGCCTCCACAGTATGCTGCTGATACTTAAGCATGTGAAAAAGACAATTAACGGATCTAATGGCAAGAGTTGCAGAGGTACAGACTTTTTTTTACCCCACCTGTCCAAGGCCCTAGAGTCCTTATCAGAAGGCACAGGGTTTTTAGCAATAGTAGCCTTAACACCCTTGGGCCCTTGAAAAATAATTTCTGGATCAGCAGTAATGTTTTTAAAAAGGAATTGACGAGATTCAGGAACCCTGTAATACCTATCCGGTTTTCTGGGGGCAGGAGGAACAGAATTAGTAGTTCCATGAAAACATCATCCTCAACTTCCAAAACTGGAGGTATAGCCAGATGCTTATGCTGTGGCAAATCCAAAAATTCCCTGATTCTTTTCTTAGACTGTGGAAAATCCTGATATTCCCATTTAAAATGCTCCCTAAATGTATTCAGAGTATCCCCAAAGGAAAACTCTTCTGGAGGGGAGGCAGAAGGGAGACAGTCCTCAGCATCAGAATCCTCTAAGCCAGAAAAAGGTTGAGAATTTCCTTCTTTACCAGCAGACATACTGGAAATCTCAGAATCTGAGACAGACAAAACATCAGGAGATAATTCCCTAGTCTTCTTTGAGGGAGGGGGGATGAGAGCCCCTAATCAGAGAAAGAAGATCATCAGCCATCTTTACCAACTGAGACTGAGGCACAGGAGGGGAGGTCGACGCCTGCTTGTGAGATGGTTTGTGGCTGGAAGGTTTACTAGCAATCCGGAGGGACTCGGGAGGCCTAGCAAAGTACAGTTGTGTACACTTACCATAAATGTAGATGTTCAAGTGTATTCACTGTTGCAGTCATTACATTCGGCCTGATTTACAAAGTCTTGGGTCCTGCGTCGGTTGCTGTCCCTTCTTCCATGACATCAGGTCGCCAGGAGTATAAAACATGCAGCCGACGCCATTACATCAGTTTTTCTTGTCCCAGATGTCAGGTGCCTCCCAAATGGGGAGCAAAAAAAAAAATATTACATATATATATATATATATTGTATATAATTTAAAACACAAAACATATACATCCAAACAAAAGCAAATACACCAAAAAGGCTTTTAATCATAGTAAAAGAAAGGAGCAGTATAGTAAGATAAAAACAGGGGGCTGGAGGAAGGGTAACCAGGACTGCAACAGTGAATACACTCGAACATCTACATTTATGGAAAGTGTACACAACTGTACTATGTTCTTCGTGTTTCACTGCTGCAGTCATTACATTTGGGTAGAATCCCAAAGCTATGGTTGGGAGGATGGATTAGGAGCAGCTATAAGGCCCTGCAGGGCAGCAGTGGCAAAGCCAGCTCTGGATTTACAGAAGAGAGGTAAATGGTAATGTTTGGTGAACGTATGAACTGAGCACCAGGTAGCAGCTTCTAGAATGTCCCTGGTAGGAGCCCCTCTGAGAAAGGCTGCAGAAGTAGATGCAGCCCTGGTAGAATGAGATCTGATCCCCTTGGGATAGCTTTACCATGGTGCATATAGCAGAAATGAATACAATGGCTTATCCATTTTGAAACAGTCTGCTTTGAAATGGCCTTTCCCTCTGCCCCTGCAGCAAATGCCACCAATAGTTGTTCAGATTTTCTTAGAGATTTTGTCTTGTTTAGGTAGAATCTAAGTTGTTTGTGTACATTCAATGAATGCAGAATCTGCTCACCCTTGTTCTGTGGCAGATGAATGGTCTGTTTAAGAGCCACATTGGATACCACCTTAGGCATAAATGATGGATTGGTTCTGAGAGCCACCCTGTCCGGATAAAAAATAATGAAAGGCTCCACTGCCATAAGAGCCTGTAATTCTGAAATCCTTCTAGCTGAAGTGACTGCTAAAAGGAAAGCTGTTTTCCAAGAGAGAAATTTTAGGTCCATAGTAGCAGCTAGCTCAAAAGGAGTTAGAGTGAGTTTTTCCAAAACAAAATTGAGGTCCCATGCAGGAGTTAGTGCTCTACTGGGAGGTCTTACATTTTTGCCCCTCTGAGATACTGCTTTAGCAGAGGATGAGAGAAGAGGGGAGGTTCTGTGTTGTAATGAGCTGAAATGGCAGAGGCATGGATTTTTATGGAAGAAAAAGTTAGGCCCTTTTGAAGCATCTCAGTTAAGTATTGCAAAATCTGAGGAATATTGGGCATTGCTGTGCTTATTCCTTGTAACTGGTTCCAGGCACAGAATATTTTCCATTTGTCAGCATAAGATGTTCTAGTACTAGGCCTTCTCACCTCCAAAATGACATCCATCACAGGTTTGTTGAGAGATGTCAAAGGTGAAATTAGTTGATTAGCCACACTGCAAGATTCAAAGTTTGGAGCGGAGTGTGTAGAATTTGGTAGTTCTGCTGAGACAGTAGGTAAGGTGTCTGAGGCAGGTGCCACGGAGGAAGGTGTGACACATTGCGCAGGAGTGGGTACCAGTGCTGTCGAGGCCAGTCAGGAGCAATCAGAATCATTTTTGGTTTATCATGACTTTCTGTATGACTTTGGAGAGCAGAGGCAGAGGGAGAAAAGCACAGACTGATAGGTTTTTCCAGCTGAATGATAGAGCATCCACTTTCCAAGCTTTTTTGTGATGAATCCTTGTGCAGAATTTGTCCAACTGATAGTTCTGGGGTGAGGCAAAAAGATCTATGTCTGGGCTCCCCCATTTGCGTGTCAACATGTTGAACATTTGTGGTTCCAGTTTCCATTCGTGTGGGTCCATAAGATTTCTGCTTAGTTCGTCTGCCTGAGTATTTAGCTTTCCTGGCAGGAATTGAGCTTGTAGATGTATTTGATAGGTCAAGGCCGTGTTCCAAAATGCCATGGCTAGTCTGCAAAGGGGATAGGAATGTGTACTCCCCTGCTTGTTTATGTACCACATGACTGTGGTGTTGTCTGTCTTTATCAGTAGTTGTCCTGGATGAAGGTAGTCCTTGAAGGCTGTCAGAGCATTCTGTACAGCTAGCATCTCTTTCTGATTGATATGTAGGTGCATTTGATTTGGGTTCCATTTGCCCTGAATGCATTTCCCTGCCAGATGCGCCACCCCCAAGCATAGTCTGATGCGTCTGTAGTTAGGGTTTGGGTGGCAGGGGGTGGAATGAATGGCAGTCCCTTGTTTTGGTGGCAGGCCTCTGCCCACCATAGGAACTCTAGTTGCAGGCAAGGTATAATAGGAATCATTGTTTCCAGGCTGTGACAATGTTGACTACATAAACTTTTTAGGTACCACTGAAGTTTCCTCATATGCAGTCTTGCATATGGAATTAGAAGAATGCAGGAGGCCATGAACCCCCAAGGCCTGCAGAATTTGTCTTGCAGACAGCTGGGTTTTTGTGGCCACCTGTTTGAAGTCAGTCATCAATTGAATTTGCTTTTCTGGTGTAAGGTAAGCCATCTGGGCAGTTGCATTCAAGCTTGCACCCAGGAATGTAATTTTTTGAGAGGGTACCAGTTGTGATTTCTTTTCGTTTATGGTGTACCCCAGGCAAGTTAGAACCCTTTTTACAAACGCCAGATGCTTTATAAGAGTATCCTTGTTTTCTGCCTGAATTAGACAATCATCCAGGTATGGATAAATTTGAATATTTCTTTGCCTGCAAAATGCAATTACTGGTGCCAGGCACTTTGTGAAGACCCTGGGCGCAATAGATAAGCCAAAGGGCAGTGCAAAGAACTGGTAGTGCAAGTAGCCTGCTTTGAAGCGGAGGTATCTTCTGCAAGATTCTCTGATTGGGATATGCAAGTAAGCCTCTTTTAAGTCTAGAGTTACCAACCAGGCATCTTTGCCTAGCATAGGCATTAACTGTTGAAGAGTCAGCATCTTGAATTTTGGAATGTCCAGAAATGTATTTAGAATGGATAAGTCCAGAATTGGGCGCCATGATTTGTCTTTTCTGGGTACCAGGAAAAGTCTTGAATAGAAACCTTGTCCCTTTTCCTCTTCTGGTACTGGTTGAATAGCCCCCATATTCATGAGGGACAAAACTTGTTTCTGGGCCTCTGCCCACTGATTTGGAGGCAGATCTGGCCATCCGTTTGGGATTGGCAACGTGTGGAAATTAAATCTGTATCCCTGGGATACTATATTTAAAACCCATTTGTCCTGGGTAATCAGTTGCCAATTTCGTGCATGAAGTGCCAGTTTTCCCCCCAAAGGGGCGGCCAAAAGGTAAGTGCTTGCTGATTGTAGAGGAAAGTCACTGAGACTGTTTACCATAGGGAAGTGCCTTGTTGCTTCCAGACTTGGAGGTGGAGGCACCCCATTTTTTTGTTCTAAAAGTTCCTTGTGACTGAAACCTGGAGCCTTTAGAACGTCTGGATTTGACTTGAGTGGCTCTCGAGGGAACTGGAAAGGACCAGTTCTTAGTAGGCCAGTGCCTAATAAATCTGGGTGGCTGCACTTGTAAGAAATCTTTCACAGTTTGCATAGATTTAGCTTTATCTTCCATCTTTTTTAAAACTGCTTCAGCCTTATTACCAAAGAGACTGTCCTGTTGTAAAGGAGCATCCAACAATTTTGCTTTAACATGGTCAAGCAGATTTTGCTCTTTGAGCCAAGCATGCCTTCTTATCACAGATCCAGTTACAGCAGCCCTGCAAGAGGCCTCCAAAGAATCAAAACCACATTGCAAAGTATGTTTTCCAACTTGTTCAGCTGAATGTAATAAATCCTGCAACTCCTTATTTTTCACACAGTCAGAAATCAACATCATTTTCTGTTTAAGTAGACCCATGACATGCTGCTGATATTTAAGCATATGAAACTGACAGTTTAAAGCCGGGATTGCCAAGGTTGCAAATGTGTAAACCTTCTTACCCCATCTATCCAGCGCCCTGGAATCTCTGTCAGAAGGGGTAGGATTTTTAGCAGTAGAGGCCCTCAATGCTCTTGGGACCCTGAGAAATGGTTTCAGGATCAGCAGTAGGGTTTTTGAAAAGGAATTTGTGGGAGTCAGGAACCCTGTAGTATCTGTCTGGCTTACTAGGAGCCGGAGGCAGAGAATCAGGAGTCATACTGGATTCTGAAAAAATATCAACAATGTCTAGAACAGGAGGTATAGGCAAAGGCCTATGCTGAGGAAGAAGAAGAAAATCCCCAAGTCTCTCTTTAGATTCAGAGAAATCCTGACTTTCCCAGTGGAAGTGTTCCCTTAAGGTATGTAAAGTTTCTCCAAAAGAAAAATCCTCAGGGGGAGAAGCAGAAGGAATGGAATCCTCTGCATCAGAGTCCTCATAAGTAGGTATAGATAAATCCTGTTCAGAGGAAGAATCAGAAGAAATAGAAACCTGGTCTGAAGATTCATAGTCAGTGCCTTGCCTAGGCCTCTTAGCAGGAGGGGGATGGCTATCCCTGATCAAGGTAATTAAATCTTTAGCCATTTTGATCATTTGTTTTTTAAGCATTGGGGCCTGTACACGTGGCCCAAGCATCGGTTTTTTAGACATAAAAGTTGATTTTGGCCTTAGTTTTGAAGATGGCATCGGTTTAATATACAAATCTTTAGGCCTGAAAACACCCTCAGAAGCCAGTGCCTGCACAACGTTTCCGGACCCATCTAAGGCAGAGACATCCATAGGTTCAATACTTAAAGCATCTCGCGGCATACCGGACTCTGAATGGGTCTCAGTAGAAGCCTGCGAATCAAAAGTAGTGGGTATCAGTGGCTGTGAAAGCGCCTCACTGAGTACCAGCGAACCAGCAACTGGCTTAGGGGAAGCGTCGTCGTCGGTTTTGGACCTCGATGGTCTGTCTCTTTTTCTTTGCATTTTTTAGGTATTCTGGTAGTCGGATTGCTAACCGATGACATTTCTGGATAGTTAAATCTTGAGCCAAAATATTTAGAAGCAAAAATATACCGACATTTAATCATGCGCTGATTAAATTTAGCACAAAACTGACAGCAAGGCATGTTGTGGTCAGGGCTTAGGCAAGGAATACAGTACAAGTGAAAATCCTTATGAGGTATTTGCTTCCCACAAGTAAAACAATTATCAACTTTTACTAACATCGATAAGGAGCAAGAAAAAGTTTCCCCAACGGGGTACTTAGCAAGAAAAAGTTTCCCCAACGGGGTACGTAGCTTTTAGTTGAAGACTTCGGTTCTGAAACTCAAAAATGAAAATCTCAGGAGTCGGCCGACCGGCACTTGCGAACTGCTTCTGCTTCAGGCACCACACGGCAAGAAAGACTGATGTAATAGCATCGGCTTCATGTTTTATACCCTTGACGACCTGACGTCATGGAAGAAGGGACAGCAACCGATGCAGGACCCAAGACTTAATCAGGCCGACTGAGGGCAACCTGCCAGCAGATTACCCAAGTGTAATGACTGCAACAGTGAAGCACGAAGAACATCTGCAGAAGTCTGAACTAAGGTAGTCGGTCTGGTTCTGGTCTCATGTCGAAAAGAAGAGGCATCAGAAGCCAGTGCCTGCAAAGCGGCTCCGGACCCATCTGAGGTGGTGACAGGCAGAGGGTTTGAAAATGAAATAGCAGCCTGTGGCATGGAGGACTCCGTAAATGTCTCGGCAGAGGCTTGCGGCTGAAAATCTGCAGACTGCAGGGCCTGGGAAAGTGCCTTACTGACTACCGCTGTGCTGACGACCAATTTCACCGGTGCGTCGTCGGAAGATTTAACGCTAGGCTTCTTGCGGTCCTTGTCTTTGCATTTCATAGGTATATCCGAAGTCAGGAGACCAGAAGACGCCATACCGATGAACTTAGGCAAGACTCCAAAAAAATCTTATCTCTACTGCGTATGGTACGCGGGTTAAAAGAAGCACAGAGATCGCAGTTAGGGACGTCATGCTCAAGGCCCAAACAAGTTATACAATAGGAATGGAAATCACGGTGCGGAATCTGTTTTCCACAGGCAAGACAGTTATTAACTTTATCTGACATTCGTTAAAGCAAGAAAAGAAGATCCCCAACGGGGTACTTATCTGAAGGCGTCTTCAACTTGGTAGTCGGAAAGCAAAATGAAGGTAAATGTCTGACCGGCACTAGTGCGAATTGCATCTGCTTCGGGCTCCGTGGCAAGAAAGACTGAGGAAATGGCGTTGACTGCCTTCCTTTATACCTGATGTTCTGACATCAGTTTTACAACCGGCGGCAGCCGACGTCATATACCAAGGACTCTGGTATTCGGGCAGACTGAGGGCTACTGGGGGCCGGATAACCCATATGTGAGAACTGTAACAGTGAAACACAGAGAACATCTGGAGCAGTGAAGGGGTACAAATCACGATGAGATGCCCAAATCGAGAAACATTTCCACTCAAATAAACCTCCCTTGTGGAAGATTTATGAGCCGCTACCAAAATATTCTTAACTGGAGAAGATAGCCCAGGAGTTCTAACTATCATGGGAACTGGAGCAGCCAAGTGGTGAGCTTCAGACTGGCAGATCTGGATGTGGAATCCCTGAGGGATGTGAAATCAGATCCAGAACAGGATCCAGCATCCATGGAGGACACACTGCATGAGACCACATAGAAGGGAACCAAACTTGGCAAGGCCAGAAGGGGGCAATGAGGATGACAGAGTTTCCCAGCAGTTGCGCTTTCTGAATGAGCTTTGGGATCAGGGGAAGCAGAGGATAAGCACAGAGAAGACCAGACAACCAAGCATGAACCAGAGCATCTCTGGGGGATTCCCCCAGAGGGGGATCAGATAGAAGAACTCGCCGCACTTCAGTTGGAAGGAGAGGTTAATAGATTGCAGCAAGGCTGACCCCACTTTAGAAAGATCTGTTTCGCTACTGAAGGATTCAGAGACCACTCGTAAGGTATCAGGACAGATCTGCTGAGCCTGTCCTCTAGAATGCTGGACCTCCCTGGAATGTGTGTTGCCACCAGAAAACGGTCAGTAGAGATCGTCCACTCCCACAATCTCATGGCTTTGTGACAAAGGGGATAAGACCTTGTCCCCCCCCATTTATTGGTATACCAGACTACTGACATGTCTGTCTGGATGGCAATCGTCCCTACGGAAAGATGGGGATGAAGAGCTTGCAATGCCAATAGCACCGCCCTCATCTCCAGCACGTTAATATGTAAATGCGTCACCAGGGAAGACCACGTGCCTTGGACTGTCCTTCCAAAACAATGCCTCCCCAACCTGAGTAGGGAGGCATCCATGGTCAACTGTGATCAGCGGGGAAGAGAGAATAAATGGACGACCCAGGAAAAGGTCCGGGGACTAATCCACCAAAGAGGAGAAACCCGGCAGACTCAAGACCGATGCACAGGATGGGACAATGTTAGATCTAGAAGGGACCACTGGTCCACTGAAGCACCCTCATGTGTAACTGAGCTGTGGGTAAGAGGGTGACTGTGGCCCCATGGACCCCAACACCCATAAGACAAATTCTGCCAGGGAGATTGGGCTTGAAGAACACACAAGAAATGATGTTTGAGGGAATGAAATCTGTCGGATGTCAAAAAGACCCTGGTCTGAATGGTGTCTAACCGACTTCCAATGAAATCCAGAACCTGCACTGGTTCTAACAGGGACTTGTTGAGATTTATGGTGATGCCCAGATGGTGGCTGCCTGGATGAGGAGAATCCCTGGCTTGGCAAAGTCGATGCCTGGAGGTGGAGGAAAGGAACCAATCATCCAAGTAAGGGAAGACCTGGAAGCCATGCAGCTGCAGCTGAGCTGCTACCACTGCCATGACTTTGGTGAACACCCTGGGGGTTGTGGTGAGACTAAAGTGTAGTGCTCTGAATTGGTAATGATTGGCCCCCAGCCTGAAGAGGAGGAACCTCCAAGAGCACCTGTCCATTTTAATGTGATAGTACGAATCCTGACGTTCCACCGTGCACATTCAATCATTTTCCTGCAGAAAGGGCAGGATAGATTGGAGGGTGACCATCCAGAATTTTGTCTCGGCAACCAACAAGTTTAATGCTGAAAGATCCAGAATGGGTCTTAAGTCCCCTGTCTTCTTTGGCAATAAAAATAACCTGGAATAAATGCCTAATCTGGACTGATCTGGAGGGAGGGGCTGGATGACTCGTTTTTCGAGCAGCTTGGAAATTTCTTGTGCTGCTGCCTCCCTTTGCGCAGATGGAATGTCCGGGAGGTGTTTGGCTGGGACTGACCTCTGAAAAAAGGGGACCAAATATCTCATGGATATGATTCACAACACCCAATGATCTTCTGCAATTGACTCCCAGGCTGTTGGGTGTAATGAAAGTTGACCCCTGACTGCCTCCAGAGATGAGCAGCCAGATAACCATTCAGGGCTGTTGCACAGGCCTGTCCGAGAATGAATCCGGAGACCCTTAGTTCCTCAGACCCCCTCTGCCATGTCAAATATCCCCTCTGCCTTTGGGGGAGGGCAAGTCCCGAGCATCCTGGGAATAACCCTGAGACTTCTGGAACCACATCTTCATCTCCTGCTGATTTCTAGAGAAGAATCGTTGAGGGGTTGAGAAGGGGATTCCGACAACAGAGTCTTCCCGTCCTTCTCGCTCTGGACCAGTGTGTCGCATATCTTCTTTCCAAACAGAGTGGAAACATCATACTGGGCATTTGTAAAGGACGCCTTTAAGGGCTCCAAGAAGGCACAAAGTCGGAGCCAGGCATGACTCCTAATAGCAACAACTGCTCCGGCAGCTGTAGTGGCACCCTCGGTAGTGTGAGATAGAAGCCGCATAGAGGCACTGGCATTTGAGGTAAGGGTGGCCATTTGAGAGGCGAAAACCTTCCTATCCTCCACCAACATGGACCCTGGGGTATTCATGGCGACCTCCTTCACTAGTTCTCGCTGAAGTCTAACAACATGTGCCATGTAGTTCAGCGCAAGTACGGAGAACGTTGCTGAAGTGTAGACCCGCTTCCCAAAACAGTCTAAGGCCCTAGACTCTCAGCCCAGCAGATGGACCGTGGAGCTCTCCTGTGCAAACTCCTTCTTGGTGACTGCCGTCACTACCATGGCATTGACCTGGGATCCCTTTGACCAGCGTCAGAAAGGGTGCTGAGGTCCTTATCAGGGCATTTAGGCATAGGCTTCACCATGTCAGGCTCCTTCCATGCAGAGAAGTAACCAAATCCACCAGAGGATCTGCGGGGGGGGGGGGCACCCAGGAAGTAGAGGGTCTTGCTCCAAATGCCTCCAGGAACACCGACTCGTCAGGGTTGGGTTTTTGGTCAGACCATTCCCCACACTGTCATAGGATCTCCATGATGTCTCCAAATGAGACATCCTCTGGGGGTGATCAGGGGGGGACCCTCCCCTTCCTCCAAGTTAGTGTCCTCCATGAGAGACTATTACACGTGCATTTTAGAGGAATCTTCTTGGTTGGATCTCTGGGGAGGACTCAAAAACATCCAGCTGTTCCTGTGAGAGAACTCGCTGGTGAGGAGAGGCAGTAGGCTGTCCCTGGGGTGGCAGGATGGTGGAATCCAGACAGAAGCAGGGAGCCAGGATGGACTCCAAGGACAAGATCACCAAGGATCTCGATGGGATCAAGAGAATCCTCTCCACTACATCAAAGGCAGGAGGAGAACGAACCCCTGGAGCTGAGGCTATGATTGGGTCCGTAATTCTCTGAATCAACAAGGTAGTTGGAGCCAAGACTCCAAGTGGAAGGCTTGGCTTCAAAAAACTTGGAGCCGAAACCACCCTCTAGAATCTGGCACCAAGGCTACAGCTCCAAGCTCATTGGAGCCAACCCTTTCAAGGCAATGATTCTCAAAGTACCAAGTACCGTCAGTGCCAACACCTCAACGCAGAGGGTCCTTGGACCCAAGGACTCCGAAACCAGAGGTTGGATTGGAGAAGGAGTTATCGGGATGAAAGCGGACTACACAGTATGCTCCCAGCCCCGGAGGGGGAGGGGGCAGGCAAGACTCCTATCTGTATCTGCGTGCAGATGAACCTCCGCATCATCTTGTCCACCTCGGCTTCGGAGAGGCTGCGGGTGGACCTAGCAGAAGATGCCACCAACACCGGTCTAGACAGACAGTGGTGTGAAGCTCACACAGGTGAATGCCTCCAAGACACCTCTGGCTTTGGAGAGAAGCAAGGGGAACAGAGCTGGGGGGAACTCGAGCCAAGGGCTGGGAGAAAATTTGCCAATGGTGGTTCAGCTGAGGAGGGGCAGTAGGGGGACCGCTTACTTGGCTTATTCCAGTGCTTGCACTTCTCTCTGTCCTTGGTCCTCTGGGTGGGACATTAAGTCCCAGAGGCTACGGCAGAGGGTGGACCAAAAGCAGTTTAAGAGGAAGCTTGGGCCTCTGCAGTGGGAGGTTTAAGGAGGCCCTTAAGAATAAGTTTATTCCTCCTGTCAATCAATGCATGGGGATTGAACCCCGTGCAGATCGAGCAGAGGAATCGAGGTGTGGAACCACTAAACACACAATGCACAGAGTGTGGCCATCTACAGGGGAAAGCTTATGGCCACACACTGCACTTTCTGAATCCCAGTTTGGGTGTCTCCACCATGAGGATGGAAAGAGAGAACCCAAAGCACTCACCTACACATACACGAGAGATAGTAGAGGGAAATAGAAAGCGGGAAAAGTTTTCTTTCTTTTTTTTTTTTTTTTTAAGTACCGACGTCTGAGCACAAAGAATAAGAAAAGTGAAAAGAGAGATAGAAAAGACTAACGATAACCAGAATCCCAAAAAAACTTACCCCAAAAAATCACTTACAGCATGGACCATGATGCGAACGTTAGACATGGCAAATGAGATCTGAAGGGGGGAAGGAGACAGGGGAGTTATGGGTAGGGAAGGAGTTTGGTGCTCAAATCTGATGCTGGAGAAATGCAGCTGAGTCGGATCCATCCCAGATCAGTGTTCCACAGGTTGAAGAGCAAATAAAAACAACTTCAGATCTGGCAGTTAAGAACTCTAAAGACTAAGGCAGCTGAGGTTTGTGTTTCTACCAAACTAGTCAATAATCCTAGTTATCCTGTTATTTGGTAAGGGGTTCCTCAAAGCAGCCCCACCAAATCCCTTAATGGAATCCAGAAACACGTGTGTATCTGCAACTGGGTTCTTATGCAAGTGTTTATGGGACTCAAGAACTCTTTATAAGTAACCACACATCCTTGGGACAGGGTGTTGGGAGATTGGCTACACCATGAAATACATCATCTGGGACTTCAAGAACTGGAAGGATAGACAGGGTCTGAATAAAAGTACATCCAGAAACTGCCTTAATGTAACCAGGACCTAGGAGAACTCTCGTCTCCCAAATGAAGGAGTCCTTCACAGTGTTATGGGACAAGACCAGCTTATTAAAATGTATATTAATTTCAGTTTATTAATGATGCTATAATATGACTGTTAAAAAGCAAATATAATTTGTATGCAGGGCTGGGGAAAAATATAGCTTCATAAGCCACAGTATTGCTGTTTCTTAAACTACATTCTTTAGTTTGTAATAAGAGAGAACAGTACGTGTTGCATGAAGTCGAGGCATGTAGTTACTACAAAAGGAATTTGTTAGCCTGACTCCTCCAGGCTAGGAGTGCGTTGTACCTAGGGCAGGTTTGAAACATTTAAGGTCAGAAACAAGACCCCTTGGAAGCAGGTGGATCATGTATAGAAAGATGTTCATGTGAAGTCCGAGGCGAATATCAAGAGGGATGAGGGCATTTGCAAAGTTTTTCATTTGTCAGAATAACTGCAATGTAATGAGGCTGCATGACCAGGTTAGATAAGAAAATGTATAAAAATACAGTTTTTCTATGTAAAGTGAGAATGCTTCATCAAGAGCTATGAAGACTGACTCTCAGCACTGTAAGAATAAAATTTCTGTTTGCACATCCTGAAGTGTTGTTCCTGACTGAAGGCATATAAGGTAAATTCTTAATGTTATTTATTTATGACTAACAATTTGGTGCCGTTCTCTGGATATGAACTTTGGTATTGCTGCAGGGCAGTTCTGGAATAGGGCCCATTACAGATTTTCTGTGAATTCCACACTGCTTTGTATGGAATAGTCAGAGACTGAGATGTGCAGCTAGCCTTGGCAGGGAAATAGTTTTGTAAGGGGAAAGGGCTGGTTTGTTTGTTTTTTTCTTCTTTCTTTTTAGACAATTTTAGCAAAATGTAAGTGCATGACTGTGTTTTTGTTTGAGTTGTTTGTAAGGTATACAAGTAATAGTGGGAGAACCCCACAGCAAATGAGTATAGTAAATGTATGTGTACATACAGTAAAGGACAAATTAACACAAAGAGGTGCCTTGTGTCGAGGGCAATACCCTCAGGATTGAAAGGTAAGAAGTATGAGAGATGTTTTTCATCTGTCAATGTATGAATGTATGAGAGAAAGAAAAGAAAAAGTTAAGTTAAAAATTAAAAATAAAGTTAAAACAAGTTTATGAGCCCACCGCATGACTGGGACGTAGACTGTAAAGTTAAAACAAGTTCATGAGCCTACCGCATGATTGGGACGTAGACTATACAACAAGTTCATGAGATTGGGACGTAGATTATATACTGTTAAAACAAATTCATGAGCCTACCGCATGATAGGACATAGAGCTATGTGTTAAAATAAATTCACGAGCCAAAGCAAGCTGGGACTTGGTGTGATTGTGTGAAAGTACCCTTAGAGGGTTCAAAAAGAGTGGTCAGTTCTGGACATAGTACTTATACACCCCGTTACCCCAACCGCAATGCTGGAGCTGTAACTTTTGAGCTCGCTCTGAGACGAAAGCAAAGGGGTGCTGTGGGAAAAGGCTGATCGAAACCTCTCCTCTGTTGCTGCATGCCGACAGACTTCCTACCTTTCCCTCCCTGTACGGTGTGTGGATTACTACAGTTATTTTCTGTCTTCCGAAGGAGTTGTAAGGTAAGCCTAACATTTTTATTATTACTTATTTATAAAATAAGAAAATGGGAGCAAAGATAAACAAGATCAATCAAATCCCTGAAAAGGGAACACCTGCATATTTTATGTATTTTAACTATGGAAAGGAAAGTTGTAAATATTTTCATGACTGGTTTCAGCTTACTAAGAATTGTGCTGATGAGGTATTTCCATTAAATAGAACTTATGATAAGACTAAATTGCTAACATTGAAAGGTACTTTGGAAGAAAAGAAAAGCAAAGTAAGTGGGGAACAAATTACAGCATTTTATTCTTGGTACAGTGAAGCAAAAAGGGAAAAGGAGTCAGCATTAAGAGGGCTGCAGGATGTTAATAAGAGAGATAGAAAAGACCAGTCTAGACAGACAGTGGTGTGAAGCTCACACAGGTGAATGCCTCCAAGACACCTCTGGCTTTGGGGAGAAGCAAGGGGAACAGAGCTGGGGGGAACTCGAGCCAAGGGCTGGGAGAAAATTTGCCGGTGGCGGTTCAGCTGAGGAGGGGCAGTAGGGGGACCACTTACTTGGCTTATTCCAGTGCTTGCACTTCTCTCTGTCCTTGGTCCTCTGGGTGGGACATTAAGTCCCAGAGGCTACGGCAGAGGGTGGACCAAAAGCAGTTTAAGAGGAAGCTTGGGCCTCTGCAGTGGGAGGTTTAAGGAGGCCCTTAAGAATAAGTTTATTCCTCCTGTCGATCAATGCATGGGGATTGAACCCCGTGCAGATCGAGCAGAGGAATCGAGGTGTGGAACCACTAAACACACAATGCACAGAGTGTGGCCATCTACAGGGGAAAGTAAGAGGGGTTAAAAAGGCAGTACAGACCAGTAAAAAAGGATCCCTTTATTCTGTCTTTGCAGGTTTGGAACAAACTGTGGATGGCCAAAAAGCAGAAACTTCTGAAGAGGATGATAATCCACCAGTAGCTACTGCACCCCCACCCCCATATGCACTAGTACGGATACCTGCTGTACAAGACTCTGTCGTTTCTCAGACCCCTACCTTTCGGTCTACTGTCCATTGGACACCCAGTTCGCATGATACTGGTACATCTCACACTGGTTCCCCTGTTCAGTCTTCATCTTTTGAACAGGCATCTGCAGTCGAGGGGGGTTCTTCTTCCTATCCTTCTCAGACAGTTTCTACTTCCCCATCTGGGGCATTAGTATTTGACACTCCTGTATCTCAGGATACATGCTCACATGACAGGGTACAAGAGATTACAACCTCCCTCTCAGGGAAATTTTGGGGGCTAACAATAAGGAACTTGTTCATCGTCCTTTGACCCACAGCCGACCTTAGGCATAGACCAACTAGGCGGCCGCCTAGGGCGATGCTCTAGTACGGGGTGTTTTTCCAGTACTTATTTGGTGCAGGTAAACCAGGATGGGGCACCAGGTAGTGTGGTGGGGGGCACCGTGGAGCCCTTTTGCCTAGGGCACCAGTTGACCTAAGGCCTCTCCTGCTTGGACCCCTGCTGATTTGCATACTATGTCTAAAAATTTTCCAAATATTAGAGAGATCCATTAAAATTCAAAGAAGAATTAAAAACTATAATAGAATTTTACAATCCTACTTTGACAGATTTAAATCAACTGCTGAGGGCAGTTATTTCAGATGAAATAAGAAAGCAGTTACTGGAAAAGGGTGAAATAACAGATTTCACTCTCATAGGGAATACATTAACAGATAAATGAACAGCATTGTTAAACAAAATTACAGATGTGTGTCAAGTTAGGACCGACTGGTCTAAAATACAGGCATGTAAACAAAATAAAGTGGAAGCCCCTATAGACTATTTGAGTTGGCTTAAAACAGTATTTGCTAGACATTCAGGCATACCAGACCCGGAAGAGCAAGCTAAGCCAGTTATTGCAGCAGCCTTTGTGCAGGGTCTGCAAGCCCCTGTACAAAATCAAATAAAGCAAGTGCTCATAGACTGGCAAGGGAATGACTTACAGTCTTTATTAAGTGCTGCAAATCACTGTACAGAGTATCAGGGAAAACGAAGGAAGGATACTGAGGATAAGCTGTTAACTTTACAAATCAGGCAGCTGGAAAACCCAAGGGGTCGATTTTAAAGCTGCTCGAGGGGAACAAGGTGCAGCTGGTTGGCAACAAAGAGCTGGCAGTGCCCCTCCAGCGTCATCTAACACATCTTTCTTTAATTGTGGAGAAGCAGGACATTGGAGAGGAGAGTGCCCACACAACCAAATGCAAAGAATCCAAGACACTTGGACTGAGTGGCAACCAAATTATAATAAAGCAGTTCATCCTCCACCACTTCCTCAGATTGGAAGGAGTTAGCAAGCTCCATTTTGACTAGGTTAAGAAAATAATACAGAAGTGAATCTTAACCCTCTACTGCCAATAGATCAAAATTGACCCTTTGTTAAGATGAAAATAAATTCAAAGAAAAACCCATTTCTGGTGGACACGGGAGCCACTAGGTCAGTGTTAAAAATTACTTCAGATAGTCAAATACCAGTATCAGAGCATAAAGTAAAGGCAGTGGGAGTAAAAAACACTAAGGCTATGTATCCGGTTTCAGAACCCACCCCCATTTCTTTAAGTCTGATTGAAAAAAAGCATTCTTTTCTTTTGAGTATTACTGCACCAGTAAACCTGCTAGGAAGAGATCTGTTATGTAAGCTGGGTTCATAGGTAGGTAGTAGCCTATTGGTCCTAGGGCCTATGTAAACCTAGCCAAAAAAGTACCCTGGCTTTCGCCACCCAAGAAAATTATTTTCCTGTGCCCCTGTCAAGCAGAGCCACAGGGTGAATTTCCTATTTCCCATCCAATCATCACGATTTTTCTTGAAGAGTGCTATAGGTATTTGTACTATTTACTGTACCCCAGAAGGGGTGTATCTAAGTGTGCCAACAGAATCAGAGGGGGAATTATTGGCAGTTTTAGCAGAAGCTGAGGAACAGCCTGCTGGAAGCATACAGACAGATGAAGACTTACTACAGCAGGTACCTGCCAACTAGTGGGCTAAGCATGCAAATGAAGTAGGTATACTGAAATCAGCAGAACCAGTAAAAATAAAATTAAATCCATCAAAACTTTTAGTTATGTACTCACCATAACTTCAGATGTTTGGGATCCATCTCGCCTACATTCTGACTGATGGGTTCGGAGCCGATCCCTCGGCTCCGACTCGGCACGCTTATGCCAAAGAGCTAAGTCTCTTATTGGCTGAGCTTACTATATCCCAGGATGCACCACTACCAGTCCCCCAGATCTAGTTTGTCCGCATACATGCACACATGCACGCTCTGCTTATATAACATCGTCAGCTGAAACAAGATAAAACAGTAGAACTCAAAACCGTTCAATCTCTTCTGATCTCCAAGGCAGGGGGAAGGAGGGTGGGTATTAGGAATGTAGGCGAGATGGATCCCAAACATCTGAAGTTATGGTGAGTACATAACTAAAAGATGTTATGTGATCCTATCTCGCCTACATTCTGACTGATGGGACAGCCCCTAGCACCTGAATCCTGGGTGGCTCACTGGAAAACACTCCTGAGTACCGTGGAACCAAATGATGCTCGCCTTTAGATGCCACATCCAATTTATAGTGGGAAATGAAAGTGTGGGAATTGGACCAAGTAGCCGCAGCACAAATCTCCGAGATAGCAAGCTTGGAATGAAAAGCTATAGAAGTCGCCATAGCTCTGGTAGAGTGAGCTTTGATAGATGTTGTTAAGTTGCTTATTCGAAGAAGAATAAGCCTGAGTTATACAATCTCTAATCCATTTGGAGATAGTAGCTTTTGTGATGGTTTTGCCCAATTTATTGTCTGAGAAGGACACAAACAATTGGTCTGACTTACGAATTTGTTGAGTCCTGTCTAAATAGAAGCGCAATTGCCTGTGAACATCCAATTTATGGAGAGTGTATTCTGCTTCATTGGAGAATTTTGGAAAGAAAACTGGTAGCTCTAGGGATTGTTGGAGACAGAAATTAGAACAGACCTTTGGGACAAAGGATGGATTAGGCCTAAGTGATACTCTATCCTTGTGAAAAATCAAGTACGGTGGTCTGATAGACAGGGCTTGAAGCTCTGAAACTCTTCTTGCAGAAGTAATTGCAACTAAGAAGGCCGTTTTCCAAGACAGCTATTTTAACTCACATGTAGCAGCCGGTTCGAAAGGGGAAGATGTTAATGCACGAAGTACCAAATCAAGATCCCACGGAGGCGCAGGATGAAAAACTGGGGGTCTTAACAGACCCGCACCTTTAATGAAAGTTTTGCATAGCCTGCTGCTCATCAATGGAGGATCCATGGACTCGTGGAATTTAGAGATAGCCGCTAGTTGGACTTCAATAGTAGAGACAGAAGATCCTTGATTAAACAGGGATGTTAAGAATTTCAAAACCTCTGGGATAGGAGCAGTGATAGGGTCTAAGCCCCTGAGTTGAGCCCAGATAGCAAACCTCTTCCACTTACTGAGGTACAATTTCTTAGTGGTGGGTTTGTGGGCCGAAGATAAAATGTGAATAACTTCCGGGTCTAATGTGTGACTTCTGACTAAAGTCGGAAGTGGAGGAGCCAAGCTGTCAACTTCAAGGAGTGAAGGGACTGATGCTGTCGTCCCGACTGATGAATTAACAGATCCGGAATTAGGTCTAAAGTCCACGGATCATCCACCGCATGTTTCTTCAGGTAAGGAAACCATACCTGACGAGGCCAGTATGGGGCAATCAGTATCATTGCGGACCCCAATTGAGAAGCTTTTTGAATGACTTTGGAGAGAAGTGGAATCGGAGGAAAGGCATAAAGTAGCCCTGTTGGCCAAGGTTGTGCTAGAGCATCCATAGCTGCTTCTCCCTGATGTGGAGTCAAGGAGAAGAACCTTTTGCACTTCGTGTTTAGTGGAGTTGCAAATAGGTCGCAGCACGGCGTCCCCCATCTCCGGAAAACCTGAGCTGCTACTGTTTTGTTTAAGGACCACTCGTGAGGAGAGAGAATTGTCCTGCTTAATCTGTCTGCCAGTATATTTGATTTCCCCGGAATGTGGGTCGCTACCAAGAAACGGCTGGTAGCTACCGCCCATTCCCACACCCTCATGGCCTCTCTGCAAAGGGGGTAAGATCTGGTCCCTACTTGTTTGTTTAGGTACCAGACCACCGACATGTTGTCTGTGTGGATGGCGATTATGCCCTGAGGGAGAAACCTGTGTAAGGCCTGTAGGGATAGAAGTACCGCCCTCATCTCCAATACATTGATGTGGAGAAGAGTTTTGTCTGGAAGCCAGGAGCCCTGAACTAACCTGCCCAGACAATGCCCCCCCCCCCACCCTGTCTGGGAGGCATCTGTCGTCAGGGTGACCACTGGAGAGGGAATAACAAAAGGACTTCCTTGATTTAGATTGGATGTCTGAAGCCACCAGCGAAGGTCCCATTTGCATGTTTCTGTAATTATAATGGGATGATTGAGGGGAAGGTCCTGAAAGGACCATTGAGTTGACAATAGCCACTGAAGAATCCTCATGTGCAATCTTGCCAGAGGAACTAGAAGAACCGTGGCAGACATCGAACCTAAAACTTGTAGGACCATCCTGGCTGGGGCTTTGGATCTTGAAATCAGGGTTTGAACCTGGCCTTGTAAAGTTTGGATCCTTTCGGTCGGAAGAAAAACGCGCATCAATCTTGAGTCTATCTCTGCTCCTATGAATCTTATGCGCTGAGAGGGCAGCAAGACAGACTTTGACCAATTGAATGTAATTCCCAGGGTAACACCCAGGGAGATGGTAGCTTTGAGGTTGTCCATTAGTAGATGCCTGGTGGTGGCAGTCAGGAGCCAGTCGTCCAGATAGGGAAACACTTGGAATCCAAGACTCCTCAGGTGAGCAGTCACTACTGCCAAACACTTGGTGAACACCCTGGGGGCTGTGGTGAGACCAAAGGGCAGTGCACAAAATTGGAAATGACTGTCTCCCAGGCTGAAGCGCAGATACCTCCTGGACGCCTGATGTATCGGTATGTGATAATAGGCGCCCTTGAGGTCTATGGAGCACATCCAAACATCCTTCTCCAACAATGGGAGAATGGATTGTAACGTGACCATTCGGAATTTGGATTTCGTGACGGAATGGTTTAGTCTGCTGAGATCCAAAATTGGTCTCAGGTCCCCTGTCTTTTTTGGCACTAAAAAGAACCTCGAGTAATTTCCGGATCCGATCTGGTCTGTGGGGACCGGTTGGATGACTCCTTTTCTAGCAGCTTTAAAGCTTCTGGCTGCAATTTCCCTTTGACTGGGTGGTGGGTCCGGGATTTTTGGACGGTGGGGTGAGCATGTGAATGGGATGGTGTAACCTCCGGCACGATCCAAGCACCCATCTGTCCTGAGTGATTGACTCCCAGGCTTTTAGGTGCTTGGCAAATGGCACCCGACTGGCTCCGGAGCAGCACAGCCGGGCAATCCCTCACGAGTGTGGGAGGCTGAAGAGCCACGAAAGGACTCATGGTCTCCAGAATTGCGGGCCCTCTGCCGCCTCTGGGACGGTGTCTCCCAGAAAAATTTCCGCCCTCTGCCTCTGGAAGGGGAATCTTCCTGCTGTTGAGGAAAAACTTACGTGATTTACGGAACCACATCTTCCTCCTCCTTTAGCCTTGGGATAAGGCCGAAAGGGAGTGGAATAACGGGCACCTACGGCAGATAAAGTTTTTCCCTCTTGTTCACAGCGGTAAGGGTGTCTTTAACCTTAGGTCCAAACAAAGAGGACCCATCAAAGGGAGCGCCGGTGAAGGAAGACTTGAAGGCCTCCGAACTGACAAGCGGAGCCAGGCTTGTCTCCGAGAGCCACGCCTGTGCCTGCTCTACCCGCCTTCGCCGCATCTGAAATGAGCCTCATGGACGAGTTAGAAATTGACGAAGGATAGCCAACTGAGAGCTAACCGACTGGGCTAGCTGCTCAGGTAGGTTACCCGAGAGGAATCTGACAGCTCCTTGACCAGATCCCTCTGAAGCCTGGTAAAATGTGCCAAATAATTCAGAGACCTTAAAGTAAAGGCCGCTGAAGTCAGGGTGCGCTTCCCATACCTGTCCATGCTCCTAGACTCCTTATTAGGAGGATGGACGGACGTTGAAGCCTCTGCCACGTCCTGTTGTGTAGCAGATGCCACCACCATGGCATCTACAGCCACGCCTTTAGTGAGGAACTCCTTCTCGGGTGGGGCAGACAAAAATTTATTAGGACGAGAAGGGACTGGTTCCACGGTATCTGGATGTTCCCACGCCCTTCGACAAACTAAATCCAGAAGCTCGTTGAAGGGCGGAGACACCCAGGAGGCGGAGGGCTGAGCCCCAAAGGCCTTGAGGAGCACTGACTCATCAGCAGAGGGGGGTTTGGATATCCAGCCGCCTCGTTGTTTGAGGATCTCTAAGATGTCTGCAAATGAGACATCATCCGAGGACGGCTTCGGGGACCCCTCCGCATCATCAAGATCAGTGTCCGATGTAATAGACTCGGGGGAGTCCACGTGCTTCCTCTTGCACGATCTCTTCCTTGGGGGTTCCTCTGAAGACAACTCTGAAGAACCCTCAGGAGGAGGGGAACCCCAATGGGGTAACCTCAGGCCCAGGGGCTCCGCTGCCTACGGACAGGGGAACTGCCAAAGACCCAGTCTCCACGCCCAGGGAAGGTGCCGGTAAAGCCGGAGAGATGGTCAAGACTTGGCCAAGGCACTCCTCATAGCTCTGAAAGCCGGACCCCAGAATCCTGGGAGTGTCCGTCCCCGAGCCATGATAGCCGACGGAAGTCCCGCAGTCAAGCACCGAGAGGGAGGCTCGGAACCGATAGCATAGGTCCCAAACATCACCCCGGTCCAGCCGAAGAAGTCCGTGTACCAAACTCGGACCCGAAGGCCCAGGTTGGAGTAAGGGTCGGAGCCGACCCTAAGATCTCCACCGGCTCCAACAGCACCTGCTCTGACGGAGCCGAAGCGGTCGGAGGAGGAATAGCAATGGATGGATGGGCTATCGGCTCCGAAGCCAACTGGGTCAGAGCCGAAACAAATTTTTGAAATACTGGGGACTGGAACAGTCTTTGGAGCACCCTGTCTATATCCGAATCCGACATCCTCGATGACCGAGAGGATACTGAACGGGTTTGAGATGGCCTCTCCAACGGCCCCAAAGGGCTAGGGGACCGGCTCGAGGCGACCCGATGACTATCGGCGCAAGGAATACCCACACTAGTTTCCATCGGTGCCGAGGAGGACTTCGGCCGAGGAGGAAGTGTCTGAGCGGACCTTGTCGGCCCGAGACCAGTGGAGCCGACGGTGACCCGCCTCGATGCCCCAGTCATCGGCCCGGCCAGAGGAGTCGAGACTGGTGGCATCGAGGTAGACCGTTCGCCCTGGGCTCCAAGTCCTTGGAGCCAAGGAGAAGCCTGCCTATGTCTTTTGGCGGTCGGATCCGACGGACTGGTCGGAGCCGACGCCCTTTTCTTTTTAGCTGGAGAAGGAGAGGATGCCAAAGCTTCTTCAAAGGAAGGTTTTATTAAACCTTTAAGAATAAGTTTATTTTTCCTCTCCTGGAGGACCCTTGAGGAAAAAGCGTGACACACACTGCATGACTCTTGTAAATGTTTTGCACCCAAACAATACACACAGAGAGAGTGATCGTCTGTGATAGACATCTTGAAATTACATTTGGTGCATTTTTTAAAGCCCGAAGGCCTAGGATTCTGAGACATTATAGTAAAAAAATGGTAATCCCTGACAGAAAACAATGCTATCCACTTGACTTTCTGATTTACTGACACTACCTAATAATCGGTTTACAGCTGCCGATTAGGTAAAGAATCCGTAACAATTAACTCAAGGGTACTTTGAAACCCTCTAAGGTTTAAGGGGGGTTGACTGACCGGGAAGGCCCTAAGATGAGTGAGGCCTAAAATCAAAATCAACGCCCAATCACACAACAAAGTTTCTCACAAAACTCCAAACACACACAAAAGTGAAGAATAGCCGTTAAAACAGCTTTTTATGACAAGAACAGCAAAATTCTGACAGAAAAAAGTTAGTAAAAATACTACTCAGCTCAGCCAGCTCGAGACCACGTCTTCGCAAGTTAGCGGCAAACGAGATCTGGGGGACTGGTAGTGGTGCATCCTGGGATATAGTAAGCTCAGCCAATAAGAGACTTCGCTCTTTGGCATAAGCGTGCCGAGTCGGAGCCGAGGGATCGGCTCCGAACCCATCAGTCAGAATGTAGGCGAGATAGGATCACATAACATCCTCTCCCTAGAGTTCCACAACTTCTACTAAAGCCAGAAGCAGAGCAGGGAATCAAACCTGTAATTCAGTCTCTAATACAGCAAGGAAAAATAGCAGCAGCTAAAAACCCTTGTAATACTCCGATTTTTCCAGTGAAAAAGCCAAGAAAAAAGAAGTTATGTCTTACCATAACATTCCATCTGTATTGTTGATCCTCGTTCAGTCATTACATATGGATATTGGTTCCGACCTCGGAACCGAGCCTCCCATCTTCCAAGCTCACGTCAGCTACAAACTCTCGTGCTAACTCTTACCCAGAATTCCCCTCTCCCTGTAACCTCAGACTGAGTTTGCAAGTCAAAAGAAGGTAGAGGCTACCTCTGGTCAAATTACCTAAAAGAACCGGATGGTGATATCCACTAGAAGCCACACGAGGGGGAAGGAGGGAGGGTCGTAATGACTGAACGAGGATCAACAATACAGATGGAATGTTATGGTAAGACATAACTTCTTTATCTGATATTGTTAATCCTCATTCATTCCTTACGTATGGGACAGAGTCCCCAGCTACCTCTATTCCTGGGAGGCTCTCATGGAAGGACATTCCTGAGCACCATAGAACCAAAAGATGCTCTTCCCCTGGAAGCCAAATCCAATTTGTAATGAATGATGAAGGTATGAGGCATAGCCCAAGTTCCAGCTGCACAGATGTCATGTAAAGAAGCTCTGGCATGGAAGGCAGCAGAAGTTGCCACCGACCTTGGTAGTAGACAATGGAATACTACGCTGTGTATAAATGAAGGTCACAAGGTCTTTCAATCATCTAGTCAATGTGACCTTAGCAACAGCACATCCTAATCTAGGTCCAGAACAGGCCAAAAATAACTGGTCTGATTTACGAGAGGCCTTAGTCCTGTTCAAGCAGAAGCGAATTTGGCTGTGAATGTCTAGGGTATGTAGGCAATACTCTCCTTTGATTAAATGATTGGCGAAGAGACCTGGCAATTCAATGGTTTGATTAATGGACATTTTCAGAGATCACTTTTGGCAGAAATGAAGGATTAGTTCTCAAAGACACTATTCTCTATGAAAAATAAAGTATGGACTCTTGATGCATAAGGCTTGAAGCTCAGAGATATGTCTGGCAGAAGTAATGGTGACCAAAAACAAGGTTTTCCATGACAAAAATTTGAGGTTGCAAGAAGAAGTTGGTTCGAAAGGTGTCACTGTCAAAGCTTGTAGAACAATGACAGGTCCCATGGTTGAATAGGTTCTGTTAAAGGGGGCTTCAGATGATTCACACCTTTTATGAAGGTCTTGCATAATTTATGTGACATAAAAGAGGAGTCTTGGACACTCTCGTGGAAATTAAATATTGCAGCCAAATGAACTCTAATGGTAGAGGCCGATAAACCCGATTGAAATAGGTCGGCCAGATACTCTAGTATTATCGACACCGGTGCTGAGAAGGGATCTCCTTATTTTTCTTTCAGCCAACAGGTAAACCTTTTCCACTTGCTTAGATAAGTAATTCTAGTGGAAGACTTATGACATGACATAAGAATGTCCCGTACTGGTAAAGAAAGATCATTCTGCCTGGCAATCAAGGGAATTAGAGGCGCCAAGCTGTGAGCTTCAGGCTGTCCAGGTTGGGATGAATCAGGTTTTGCGGATGTGAGATCAACCCCAGGGTAGGATGGAGAATCCATGGTTGATCTAGCAGGTGAGGCCAAAGGAAGGGGAACCAAATCTGATGAGGCCAATATGGTGCTATGAGGATCACCTTGCTCTTCAACCGACGGGCAGAAACTGGGGAATGAGGGGGAGAAGTGTGAATGCATAAAGAAGACCCAAGGGACGATCGTGGACCAGAGCGTCCCTGGGTGACTTTCCCGGAGGGGGAATCAGGGCAAAGTAGTTGCTGCATTTGTAGTTGGTCGGGGATGCAAAGAGGTCGCAGCAAGGATGGCCCCAGTAGTGGAAGATCGCCGCTGCTATCAAGGGATTCAGGGACCACTCGTGAGGTTGTAGAATGCACCTGCTGAGTCTGTCTGCTATCACGTTGGAACTCCCCGGAATGTGTGTTGCTAGAAGAAAACGGCTGGTAGCCATCGCCCACTGCCATATCCTCATGGCCTCTCGACAAAGGGGGTAAGATTTGGTTCCGCCCTGTTTGTTGATGTACCGGACCACGGCCATGTTGTCTGATTGTATCACAATAGTCCCAGACAGTAGCAGGGGATGGAATACTTGCAACACCAGAATCACCGCCCTCAGCTCTAGAACATTTATATGCAGTTGGGCCTCCAATTCGGACCAAGTGCCTTGGACTGTCTGACCTTGACATAGCCCCCCCACCCCATCAGGGAGGTGTCCATGGTCACTGTAGCCTTGGGCTGCTGGGGGGAGAAGAGGCGAGACCATTGTGATGGGTTGTGGGTCATCCACCAATTTAAATCCTGTTTGCACCTGTGAGTTACTCAAATCTTGGCTGAAATAGGATGCTGAAAAGGATACCATTGGGTGAGCAGTAGCCATTGTAGAAGCCTCACATGAAACCTGGCCAGGGGGACAATGGTGATGGAGGCTGTCATGGAACCCAACAGCTGTAGGACAGAGTGAGCTGTGCATTTCTCCCTTGAAAGGATTGGGATCAGTTGTTGCTTTATCCTTAGAATTCTGTGCTCTGGAATGGATGCTCTGCAATTCTTTGTATCCAATATGACCCCTATGAATTCTGTGGACTGAGATGGGGTGAGATTGGATTTTTGCCGGTTTATGGTTATGCTTAGCCTTTCTGCAGTGAGGAAAGAGTATGCCATGGCTTTTTCCAATAGATGTCTGGTGGGGGCGGAGATGAGCCAGTCATCTAGGTATGGAAACACCTGGAATCCTTGAAGTCGCAAGTGAGCTGTGATGACTGCCATGCACTTTGTGAAGAGTCCGAAGGGCAGTACTCTGAACTGGTAGTGACTGGCTCCCACACAGAAGCACAGAAATCTTCTTGATGGCCTGTCCACTTTTATGTGGTAGTACGCATCTTGAAGATCTACCGAGCACATCCAATCATTTTTTCCAGAAGCGGGAGGATAGACTGTATAGTGACCATCTGGAATTTTTGTACTCTTACAAACTTGTTCAATACACTGGGATCCAAAATTAGTCTCCAGTCCCCAGTTTTCTTTGGCACCAAAAATAGTCTCGAGTAGAATCCGGATCCTAACTGGTCCGGAGGGACTATTTGGATGACTCTTTTTCTTAGCAGCTTTGCTATCTCTAGTGCTGCTTCTTCCCTTTGACGGGGTGGAAAGTCGGGTAGGTTTTTTGAAGGGACAGGACAAAGTTTGAAGGGGATATGATAACCTCTGGTTATAATCCTTTGTACCCAAGAATCAGTGGTGATGGTTAGCCAGGCAGAAGGGTACAAGGAGAAATGACCCCCAACCACCTCCTGTGGAAATGAGTTGGGCCGCTCTTCAGGAGCGCTGGTAGGATTGGCCAGGAAAAGAGTCTCTGGAACCCTGGTTACACGGGCCTCCTCTGCCCCGAAAGGGGCGTCTTCCCTGCGAGTTTCCCCCTCTGCTTCTAGGGGAGAACTTGGCCTGTGTGTCACGGAAAGAACTCCGAGACTTCTTGAACCATATCGTCCCACTCTTTTAGTTTCGGGAGAAAGCACGTTGAGGCGAAGAATAATGGACACCTACGGCAGAAAGGGTCTTACCGTCCTGTTCACATCTGGCCAGTGTGCTTTTAACTTTGGGTCCAAACAACGAAGAGGCTTCAATGGGAGCGTTAAGAAAGGAAGCCTTAAAGGGTTCCGTGAAACTGCACAAGCGCATCCAGGCTTGTCATCTCAAGACCACGCCTGAACCCGCCGCTCTAGCTGCTCCTTTGGATGCATGAGATATCAGTCGCATGGAGGAGTTAGATATTTGACTCAATGGTGGCCAGCTGAGAGGCCTCTTTGTCACGGACCTCATCAGACACGGCACCAGTCAAGGTTTCAGACAGCTCGGAAATTAGATCCCTTTGAAGCCTGGCAATGTGTGCCATATAATTCAGGGACCTGATAGCAAAGGTCGCGGATGCAAAGGTGCACTTCCCTATCATGTCCAGGGCCCGGGACTCTCTGTTGGGCAGATGGACAGTCTGGCTTTCTTTTTCCGCCAGATCCTTTTTGGTTGCGGCCACCAACACCACAGCATCCACAGGAAGACCTTTGGATCAATGTGGATCCGTAGCAGGAGGGGACAAAATCTTATCTTGCCTCCGGGGAATAGTCTCGACAGTGTCAGGAGCCTTCCACGCATGCTGCATGATGAGCCGGACCAGTTTATCGGCAGCTGGAGTAACCCAGGAGGTAGGGGGCTGGGCACGAAAAGCCTGCAGGAACACAGACTCCTCAGAGGTAGGATTAGAGGGCTGCCAGTCACCTCTCTGTTTAAGGAATTCGAGGATATCACCAAAGGATACCTCAGAGTCTGTGTCTTTAGTGAGGGACTCCTCTGTGGAGTCCATGTGCTTCCTCTTGCATGAACTTTTCTGGTGAACTTCCTCAGAGGGGGAAGCTGGGGAAGACAACGGAAAGGGGGTTTCCTGTGGGAATACATCCTGAGGCCTTTGCGCCCGGTGTCCGCTAGGTGCGACTTGTGAACATAACGGTCCAGAGGAGGGCGGGGAGATATACAGCACAGTATCGCCAGCAGACACCAGAGCCTTCTCCATCAGTTGGAAGGCTGGTCCACCTGAATAGGGGTGAGTGTCCAGGACAGGGGTCACCCCTCTTCTAAGTGGCTCAGCCTGCCGACCCGGAGTCCCCGGATGGCTATGAAACATCAAATTACGTGTGTCACAACTATCATCCTGGGTCATCCTGGGTCATAGCAAAACTCTCCTGCCACGAAGGCAACTGCGGTTTCTTAGTGAGGTCCATAAAGGGAACCGTAGAGGGGGAAGACTGTGCTATATCAAGGGGCTTCAAAGGTAATGAAGGAAGAGAATAAGAAGGGGTCTTTGGCAATGGGTGATCACCTGCCAAGGAAGGATAGGTCCTGGGGGGTGGGATACCTCTGGCCAGAAGCACTTCATCCACAAGATGCAACATGTGCTCAAAAAAGCTTCTAGTGGACCTCACGGACACAGCTGAGGGAGAAACAGGTCTGCACTGAGAACAACGGTGCCGAGAGAGACTGGACTACAGGTGTCTGCACCGAGGAAATCATTGGTGCCAAGGTCACGGTCTGCACTGACAAAAAGATTGGTACTGAAGTGGTTGCCGGTACCGTAGCTAGAATGGAAAAACTTGGTGTCAATAACTGAAGAGTCGGTTCTGGGTAAGATGTCGGAACCGATGTGATTTAAGGTCTGCGCCGACTGAACAGTCTGTGCCGATGTAGTAGTAGTAGTCTGAACCGAGGAGCCCCTCGGTACTGATACAGTAAAGGCTACAGTAGACGGAGCCGAAATCACAGATGGCGCCAAAGGTCTAGGCACCGAAAGCTCTGGGACCGACAGTGTGAGCTCCGAAGCAGAAAGCTTAGCCTACTTGGGTCTTGGTTGGCGGGAGTCCCCAGCCGGGGACAAAGGCAGAGACTTAGCCTTTGCAGGATCATCCGATTTTTTCTTATGGGCTCTAGGAGGGGTTGAAGCCTCTGACCCAGAAATAGCCTCTGAAAAGGGAGATTTAAGAAGTCCCTTCAGTAACAATTTATTTTTCCTCTCAATCAAAGTTCTGTTGGAAAAGTTCTTACAAATATCACAGGGCGGGTCAACAGATAAGTGAAACACACCCAAGCAATAGACACACAGAGTGTGCATCTGATGTAGGTAATTTGTGTCCACAATCTGAACACCTTTTAAATCCTGGACTACCTTTTTTATCTGCCATTCTGCCATGATAGAAAAGGAGAAAGAAGAAAGGGTACCAGCAATGGTACGAAAGAATACCCGAAGGTAATGAAGAAAGGAAGGGTTTACCAACGATGGTAAGGGAGAAAATACCTTGCGGTAAAAAGTGCAGAGTAAAGAAAAAGAAACTCAAGGGAATATAGTCGCTAAATGCAATAAGGTAAGAGACAACAAATTAGAAACTTTTCTGACAGAAAAAGTTATATTAGACTAGTCTGACAACAAATATCTATACTTAGCTCAAGAGAAGTAGCTTGACACGACCGAATGGCGACACAGCAAATGAAATCTGAGGTAACAGGGAGAGGGGAATTCTGCATAAGAGTTTAGCTCGAGAGTTTGTAGCCGACGCAAGCTTGGAAGATGGCCGGCTCGGTTCCGAGGTCGGAACCGATAATCATACATAAGGAATGAACGAGAATTAACAATATCAGATGGATACTTATAGATTTGTACAAGACTTAAGGGCTGCAAATAATGCAGTACTACCTACTTTTCCTGTTGTTCCAAATCCAGCAACAACACGGAGTTGCATACCACCTACAGCTACTTACTTTTCTGTGACAGATTTATGTTCAGCATTCTTTTCTACACCTATTCAGCCTGACAGTAAGTTTTTGTTTGCTTTCACTTATCAGGGACAGCAATATACATGGACACGGCTGCCACAAGGACATACTGAATCTCCTTCATTATTTTCTCAAATTCTAAAAAAAAAAAAAAAAAAAGATTTGGAGAATGTGACATTTCCGGGTGGGTCTGTGTTAGTACCATATGTAGACGATTTACTAATAGCATCAAACTCCTTTCAGCAATATCAACAGGACACCTTGCATCTTCTGACTATCCTTGCAGAAAAGGGACACAAAGTGTCTAGAGAAAAACTACAACTGTGGTCATCTCAGGTATGTTATCTTCGTCATTTAATATCCCAGGGTAGCAGGCAAGTGTTACCATCTTGTATTGATGCAATATCTAAGGCCCCACGTCCGACTATTCAGAAACAGCTTAGGTCTTTCCTAGGTATGACAGGATACTGTAGATAGTGGATCCCTAACTACGCAGAAATTGCCAAACCTTTGACAAATTTTTTTTAAAGCAGGCTACACCAGAGCCTCTCCTTTGGAATAGTGAAGATGAAGATTCATTTCAGAACTTGAAACAAGCTTTAACTACTGCCCCAGCTTTGGGGTTACTAGATTATAATAAACCTTTTATTTTATTTGGTCATGAAAGAAATGGATTTGCTCAAGGAGTACTTGCACAAAAACATGTGGACAGCTATCGTCCATTGGCTTATTACAGTACAGCACTTGATTCTGCTGTAAAAGGTTTTTCATCTTGTTTAAGGGCAGTTGCCGCTACTGCCATAGCTGTCCCTCATTCTGTATCATTTCCTTTGCTTAAAATGAAAACTCAACCATCCTCGGCTGCATGTCTAACTAGATATGAACTTACACTTCTTTCTGATCCATCTATTTCTCTGATCCGCTGTCCTGTTCTAAATCCTGTATCTCTGTTGCCTACTGCAGAGGATGGTGAAGAGCATGATTGTGTTTGTGTAACTATTTGCTTTCTCCTAGGGAGGACTTAAAGGACACTCCTATACCCAGTCCTGACATGCATCTGTTCGTGGATGGCTCCCGTGGAAGAGATCAAACAGGAAAGTTGATCTCGGGATTAGCAGTCTGCACCGAAGAAACAATACTGTTGCAACAAAGATTAGAGCGTGTTCACTCTGCTCAAATAGCTGAGCTAGTGGCTTTGCAAAAAGCCTGTGAGTTACACAGACAAGGTGGCCAATATTTTTACAGACAGCCATTATGTTTTCGGGGTGGTACATGATTCTGAGCAACTTTGGAGAGAGAGAGAGGATATTTGACCTATTCAGGAAATCAAATTAAAAATTGAGAGTACATAAAATCATTGTTAGATGCACTTTTGTTACCTAAGAAACTGTAATCAAACGTTGTGCACATCAAAATGGACAGAAAGATAATAATTTGGCAGACCAAGCTGCTAAACAAGCAGTGGCAAATTGTTGTAAAAAATCTCGGTATGTTAACAGTAACAAACTGTAACAGTAATGATTTGCTTGATTTTGCAAAGTTGTCAACCTTTCAAGCTGAAGCATTACAGGGAGAAGTTTTGAGGTGGCTCAAGGATGGATGTAGAAAATCCTCTGACAGCATATGGCGACATCTGAACAGCCGACTGGTGGCACCTGCCTCTTTGCTACCTTACCTAGTAAGGTCATATCATCCACCGGCCCATACAGGTAAGACAGCTTTATTTAATCAAATTACCCGAAGTTGATATGCCCCTCATGTCTCCTCTTTGATACTTCAGTATGTACAAAATTGTATTTGTTTTCGAATATAACATAAGCAAACATGCCAAAAGGAAACCTGCATGCTTACCTCCACCCTGGGGACCTTTTGTTAATATACAGCTGGATTTCATCCAGATGCCCAAGACTAATAATTTACAATTTATTTTGGTGGTAGTGTGTATGTTCTCAGCAAGGGTGAAAGCTTACCCATGTCACAAAGCTGATGCAGTCACAGTTACTAAAAACTGTTATCTGATTATATACTGAGATTCGGTACATCCAGCATTGTTAACAGTGACTCGGGAACTGATTTTAATAATAATTTGATTAAAAAGTTATGTAAAGCTTTTAATACTAAGTTGAGTCTTCACTGTCCCAACCATCCCAAGTCATCTGGATTATTGGAAAGGGTAAACAGGACCATTAAAAATAAAAATTCGAAGATTTTTGCTGAAACCCACCCAAAGTCGTTTCCTTAGCATTAATGAGTATGACAGCCTCACTGAATGCGACCATGGGGAGACCCATGGCCCTTCCAGCTACCCCTCCAGTGGGAAATGCTGACTTAGCTTTGTCAGATGATGCTGTGATTTGTTTTTGTAGGAGACTCCTCAAACTTTTGCAGCAATATCATTGAAAAGTAAGAGCAGTGTTACCAAAGCCTCCTGACCAACCCCTGTCATCAACTACAACTGGGTGATTGGGGGTATGTGAACATTTTTCAAAGGAAAAGCTGCCTGAGCCTAAGGTGGAAGGGGCCTTTTCAGGTCCTGCTCACCACTCTGACTGCAGTTCTGTGTGCAGGACTACCAACGTAGATCCATTCATCTCATTGCAAGATGACCTGTCATGTGGGGACCTCAGACGAATCAACGCAGCCAACTGAGAGAGATAGAGGTGTGACAGATAAATCATCTGCCCAGTGAGAAGTTCAACATCAGTAGCAGTCCATGATGAATCCAGTGACAACAGGCACATTGCTTTGTTTCTGCTGATGTTCCCTTCTACAAACTGGTCGAGAGGAAACAGTTTCTTGCTCGTCCTTCGGCAATACGCCAAAAATCTAAACAAAAGAAACTGCTGGATATGTTCGCATATATCTCATCATTCTAAGGCAGGGATTTCTATGATTCCCACCCTGCATCACAGGTGTCATTTGAAAAGGACCTTAATGACATCAGCTTAACCTGGCGTAATGTAACTGATTTTTCAAAGCTTGTGTCTATTCAGCTTGCAACCACACATCATGGAGACACATGTTATGCCAGAAATGGGACTGTGCCAGTAGGAAAAAGCAAATGTAATGACACCAGGTATGAAAGTGTGTTAGGCTCTTTGCATTTAAAAAGCTATGACTGGAGGCGTGGCATGGGTATAAGTCACCGCTACTACATCTGTGGTGATCATGCCTAACCCCTGGTTGCGTACAAACTGGTCTGGATGTTGCTTCATAGGATATTATCACTCTTGCTATTCAACATTTCGAACACCCACCAGCAGGTAGACTGAGAAGTAAGTGAGCAATCCACTGGGCAGAGCAAGTATTTTCAATTTTTAATCCTGGGTATGGAATGCAAAGGACAATGCTTGAAATCACCATGCTTGCTCAAATTCTACAGGAGGTGGCCAACAAAACTTCACATCACATCAGGATGGCAAATCGAAAAATGACTGAAATGCGAACTGTGGTGTTCCAGAATTGAATGGCACTTGATATAATGCTTGGTGCAAAAGGGGGGCCATGTGCCCTCATAGGGAGTTGTTCCTGTTCATATATTAGTGACTATCATGATGAACAGGAAAAACTAGCAAATTTCATGGAACAAAGGGCCAAAGATTTGGACAGCACATCCAAAAATTGGACACTTTTTGGATGGTTGGGCAGTATTTTCTGGTAACCTGGGAACTAGCATAACCCAGGGTATTGTCATTGTACTTTTTATTATATTTGTAATCATTTTGGCATTTTCTATTCTAAAGGCTGTGATTACAAGATGTTTAACATCACCTGCACAGGAAATGCCACTGCATGCGCAAATCAATGACCGTTCTATTTTGACAGAAATTGATGATGAATATTATGATGCAGGAGTATTTTATTAAGTTAAAAAAATAAAAATATAATATGTATGGTATGACACTGACATCATCTCAGGGAGGAAACTGTTATGGGACATGACCAGCTTATTAAAATGTATATTAATTTTAGTTTACTAATGATGCTATAATATGATTGTTAAAAAGCAAATATAATTTGTATGCAGGACTGGGAAAAATACAACTTCATAAGCCGCAGTATTGCTGTTTCTTAAACTGCATTCTTTTGGTATGTAATAAGAGAAAATAGTACGTGTTGCATGAAGTTGAGGCATGTAGTTGCTACAAAAAGAATTTGTTAGCCTGACTCCTCCAGGCTAGGAGTGCTTTGTTGCCATCCAAGATCAGAAACAAGACCCCTTGGAAGTAGGTGGATCAATAGAAAGGTGTTCATGTGAAGTCCGAGGCGAAAATCAGGGGGGATGAGGACATTTGCAAAGTTTTTCATTTGTCAGAATGACTGCAATGTAATGAGGCTGCATGACCAGGTTAGATAAGAAAATGTATAAAAATACAGTTTTTCTATGTCAAGTGAGAATGCTTCATCAAGAGCTATGAAGACTGACTTCCAGCACTGTAAGAACAAAATTTCTGTTTGCACATCCTGAAGTGTTGTTCCTGACTGAAGGCATATAAGGTAAATTCATAGGGTTATTTATTTATGACTTTAACAGAATGAATGGTATCCGCAAAGGAAAGGTCCTCAAATGGTGGTGTTAGGCATAGACAGGGTGGCTCCAGCCTCTGAGTTAAGGAAAGGTGCAAGGAAGAGTTGATATACACAGGCTAGTATCTCAGCTTTAGAGATGGCAGAATCTGAGTCGCCCTGGGAAGAAGGCTCCCTTTTCCTTTTGGCATAGGGGATTGCTGAAGCAGAATAGTACAGTTCTGCAAAATTGACTATAACAGTAGATGTCCTTCTCTATAGTGTTGCAGTATTCTTTACCAAAAGGATCTCCTGTCAAGGACAGCTCAATGTCCAGCCGGTATACCAAAGCCTTTAGTATTTATACGCACTGTATGTCACAAGTACACTCTCTGTGCAAGGCGTAGGGCATAAGGTTGATGTACAGACACACATACTCAGAAGTGCAAAAGCCCCAGGAGGAACATAATGTCCCTAGGGGTAAAGAAAACCATGTACATCTAGAAGGGAAAAAAGGAGAAGAGCCTCTCACCAAGGATGGCAAGAAAGAAAAGGAAAAATAGGGCAAGAGGGAGCGAATACTGTAACAGTGAACAAAAGGACATCTACTGTTATGGTAAGTGTGACGACTCACCACTGGAACAGTAATCAAGGAGCCTCAATCCTCATCAATGGCAGCAATGGGGGATGTACATTGTGAGGAAAACAGGTACACACAGTATTTCCAGATGCAGCTCTCTACATAAAGTGCAATTTCCCTTAAGAGCACACAGGGACCACAGTCATTCTGAGGCTGGTTTCTCCCTCTTTCTCCAGATCCCCAATAAGACTCCCCACTAACACAGCTTGAGAGTTGAGATCTTAGCTGAGTGGCCAAGCCAAGACCTCCAGCACCCTCTCTGTCCAACCAGTGCTTCATGTCCCTGCCCAAGTAGCTGACACACACACACTGTTTGAGGTTTGACTTACACACATACACACACATGGGAAAGGCTAGCACAGGTTTAACTAGCTATGCCCACTTTGCCCAGACTATAAGGTGTTTTTTCACTGCCACCAGCCAACTCCTTATCAGCTACTTTAAGGCCCTTAACAACGGGTGTCCAATCTTACTATGTAATATTAGTGCTCTCAAAACATAAATATCTCAAGACAGATCAGCCACAGTGAAAGGTTTAAATATATTTAATAATAATAAAAGAACAAAAAATACTCAGTATATATTCACAGGGACATCAAAGTTCAAAATTACAGGAAATATTTAAAACAACATTGCAGGACGGTCTCAAATAAATAAAGAAATTCATCTAAAACTAAGCTTTGTTTATTCCTGACTATATCTAAGAGAATTATACTGTTCCCTAGAAACTTACTTCAAAGTAGGGCAGATGTGTGGTGAATGGATCTTGCTGCCAGGTCCAAGACAGAATACAGAACACAATGTCTCTCTCTCAGACTTCTTAAATTAATATCTCAAATATTACTGCTGGGATAGCTTGCAGAATGACATTATTTCTTGTCATCTGATTCTCTCCCAGGTGAAACCCCCATTGCTGGAAGCTAGTAGTATTGAAAATCTACCTGTGAAAATACATAGACCTCAGAACTTTTGCAGATGCCAGCAGTCATAAAACAATTACATTCCTTTATGTTTTCAAAACTAGTAATTAGTTAACTCTGAAGACAATGGAGAAAGCTTCTCAGCACAGACTCTCTGTCTCTAGCTGCCTTGAAAACTGAAAGATACCATTTTTTATTGCGCAGCCATAAAGTAATTTAATTTCAGCTATTTTTCTGAAGTTAACCTCCTATATTCCATTTTCCACTATTAAAACATATACATTTAAACAGTTACAATACTGCATGTACATTTCTGGTCTTTTCCAGCAGGCCACACAGTGTTACATTTTAAGTACAAGGACTTTATAAAATACCTTTTTAACACATGTCTGTACAGACCAGTTTGATATACATGTGGCATATAGTTCTAGCACAGCTGTAACACAAGCATCTTATATAAATCATGTTGATATTCACAAATGACATATAATTTACAAAATTCCAGATAGGTGCCCTGGCAGTATCTCCCCTTTGTCACATTAAGGTTTACACAACTGTACCATGTCCATCCATATCTCTGTTGCAGTACTCTTTACCAAAGGGAGAGTAACAAGGGCCTAAGAGGAAACCTGGGAGGAAAAAGGCACAGAACAGCCCTCTATGAACCCATACGAGATAGCCCTGACAAAGCTTGCCTTGGAAGTATGAACAGGGGACCAAGTAGCAGCCTCCAGGATAGAACTGGTACCAGACCCTTGAAAAAAGCACCAGAGGAGGCAACTGCCCTACTAGAATGTGACTTCAGTGACAAGAAAACACATTTTTCATGAAAAGAATAACAAAAATAAATGGCTTTGGGTATCCAGGAAGAAAAGGTTTGCTTAGAAACAGCCAAACCCAAAGACCTGGGAAGAAAGGAAACAAAAAAGCTGCACAGATTTTCAAATAACTTTAGTTTTATCTAAATAATATCTGAGTTGTCCATGCATATCCAAAGCATGAAGAACCTTCTCACTGGCAGACCGCAAAGAAGAAAAAAAGAAAGGAAGATGAATGGGCTGATTAAGGGACAACTCATTGACTACCTTGGGCATAAAGGAAGGAGTAGTATGAAGAGACATCCTTTCTCTATGAAAAACTAAGAAAGGAGGAACAGCCATGAGAGGGAGAAGTTCAGACATTCTCTTAGCTGAGGTAACGGCCAAAAGAACAACAGTCTTCCAAGTACAATGTTGCAAGGAAACTGAAGAAGCAGGATGAAAAGGAGACTGAGTCAATTTTTCAAGTACAAAATTGAGGTCTCAGGAAGGCAGAACTGGCTATATGGGAGGGCCTGATATGAAGGACGCCTTTAAAAAATGGCTTGACCTCATATCTAGAGGTCAGAGGAAGAGACAAAGGCAAACAAGCAGAAACTGCTGACAGGTAAGCTTTCACTGAAGAGTATGCTAAAGCAGGATGGAGCAGATCATACAAAATAAGAGAGAACCAAAGGAACCTCCACAGACATGGGATCCTGATGGCAAGAGAGGCAACAAACAGAAAATAGCTTCCATTTGCCTTCTGCAATACTGAAGCATGTCCTCAGAAAACAGGTGCCTAAAATGTATCAAGACCCTATCACCCACACCGTCAGTTGAAGAGTGGACAAGTGAGGATGGTCTTGTCTTGTATAAGAAGATCCACCTGATGAGGTAACTTATGATTGCCCCTGGTCAAGTGATAAAGAAGGGGGAACCAATGTTGTGTGGGCCAAAAGGGAGTCACTAAAGATTTTGGGAAGAATCCTGCTTGATCTTGTGGAAACACAGGAAGGCATATGGAAATATCCCTTTCTAAGGAAAAGACAGTGTGTTCACTTTCCAAGCCACAGGACTTGGGACTCTGGAACAGAACAGAGGAAGTTGTCTATTCAAAAGGGAGGCATAAAAATCTACACGAGGAATAACCCAAAAATGGACAATGTCCAGGAACACACCTCCGTGAAGCATCCATTTGTGAGACTGTGTGCTGGACCTGCTCAAAGAGTCTGCCACTAAACTGCACTCTGAGGAAATGCAAACAGCCTGAAGAGTCACTTAATACAGTTGATATTGGGCAGCCAGAGGTTACCAGGGAACCTCTGACACTGGTATAGAGCTGGGTTGGAGCCCACTGCACATATACCCACAGCCATAGCACAAATGCGTGTAAGGAGTGAACATAAGACCATAATACAAACTAAGCCAAGCCTCTGCAAGCAATCATGTTAGCTCTCTGGTCAACAATCCTCCCACAATCAAAACCACTTTTTTAGTCTGAGGGATTGCTCTAACCATAGTCAAAGGAGAATACTTGTTTTTTTAGGATCAGAACCACAACACATAAAGATGAATTTAGAAAAGCCATGATGCTGCAGAAGAAACTTATCAAACTAGTATCTGATAGAGGCAACTCAAACAAAAAAAATTGGTTTCCAGACTCCATATTTACAACACCTCTCTCTCTCCACTTCTTTTTTATTTGCAAAAATTCATCACACACCCACCAAAAACATTTTTAATACTCTTAACTTAACTGACTGAAGTGGTATTAAGTCAACTGGTACAAAGACCATTTTCAGCCATAACCCAGAAGACCAAGCAAGAATAAGTAGTACAAAACACCATGATTTTGTGAAGAAAACTTGACAAAAAAAAAAACATGCAATCAAAAGATGCAATGGTTTGATCCTTTCTGCCTTCATTTGCCTACCCTGTGACTCTGTGCAAGTCACTTAACCACACAGAGATCCTGGGTAGCCCCTCAAAAATGGCACTTGCGCCAAGCTAACAAATGGATTTTTAAAAAAATTACCCTGGAGTTGTGTTACATAGATTTTGCCCTTGGGCCACTGTGTTACCCATATGTAGCCTTTTTCCCATTTTTGCCCTGACCTTCCCTGTATCAGCTCTCTGTTACACTGTAAGAAGTCACAAACCAGGACTAGAAATTGTGACCACTCATACAGGAAAGATTACAGTACATGTCCTATTGTTATCTTTTAACTAAACTGAATGATTTGGCAGTTAAGCCCAGTATGAATTCAAAAGAGAAAAACTCTGAACATTTACCAGATAACTCATTAAAAAGAGTGAATGCCTCTAAGATTACTTAAAAACACTGCAATTTTTTTCATTTAAACTACATGGTACTCCATTGTCTCTCCACTCAAAATATAAACAATAATAATACAGAATTGAAAAAAATAAAGAAAACAAAAGTTGTTTAAAGTATCAACATAAATCACAAAAAATACAACTTACTATTCAGTCCAACTGTAGTTGTAATTTTCATCAAATTCATGCCTTTATAGCTCTTACTGAAGCGAATTTTTGTCTGCTCCAAGAAGGTCTTGAATGGCAAAGGAAGAAAGAAACAAGTGCTTTAAGAATATTTTTCTGTTACAAGTTGGAATAAATTTTTCCCATGTAGGTTTAAAAAATCCAGGAGGGGTGGACTAGGCAAAAAAGGAAACAAAAGCAAGGGAAAATCCATCCAGTGCCAAACCCCTTAAAAGCTACTCTGCCACCATAAACAGTTCCACCATTAACCTACATTCTTAATCTGGTCATTTGCAACCACCACACTGTTTCTATGAATTCTCAGACCTTAGGAAGAGTTTTCAGCTAATCACTATCATTTTTAAAATAGCAACAGACCTGCTGTAAGTGAAACTGTTCATGGAGTAAATAAGACAAAGAACTCAACACTTCATGAAAGTATACGAATCTTCAAATATGAAACTATAAAAAAATCTTCAAACATGCAGATGAACAACAGAATATTGGAGATCAAGTTCTAATTTGAAAAATAAAGCAAATTATATCCCTGATGAGACAAACTGCTGTACAAAAAGTTAAACTTAACTTGAAATCTTGCAAGTTCATTTATACTCAACATCACTGCTGAGATCAATGCAGTCAGATCTGTCCACTGCACACTGTAAAAACCTTAGCTCTTCCTGTCAGTATAAACTGGCTTAAGGAAATGTAAATAAGTAATCTGCCCTTCATTCTCTAAGAATCAAGTGTGTTCAGAGTAGAACAGAAGTCTTAGTCTACAAGCATGCAGTGTCAGACTTTTTAATATATTTCCAAGGCAGAAATAATGATGAAGCAAACTAAAATAATTACACATACTGTTTTTCCTGCATTGTCCAGGCCAAGGATAAGGACACAGTATTCATCCTTCTGGAACATGTATTTGTAGAGACCAGACAGTAGTGTATACATCATAGAGAGGCTGCAGAGAGAACAGAGAAGATCAGGAAGGTCATTTATATACAGTAATGAGCTCATTAAATTAAGGGACAAGCACTGGAAACCAAACTGTGGGAATCTCTCACTTCTTTTCTTAAAGATTATTCCTTTTACCCCATTTCTGTTCAAAAAAAGCACATTTAAGACTCTAGGAAAATGCAGCTGCTACGTCTCTGGTCATTTAACATAACCTCTTCATTCCCTTCTTCTGTCTACATACCTTGCTCTGACTCTGTGATTGTGATTCTTTCAGTATGCCAACTCTGATGTAACTCTATATATAATGTATATATTGTGTTTTTCAGTCACTCTGTGTAAATTGCCCTTTATCCACTGCCTTTATAACCTCAAGCCAACTATAATATTCACTTTGTATGTTAAGTATATACTGCATTTTGTCCTTCCCTCTGTATATAATGTCATGTATCTATTGTGTTTTCCACGGGCTGAGACTGAAATGGATCCAGCAGGATCAGTGTTCTACCCTGGTTAACAGATTCAAAATAAAACAAAATAAACCAGGTCAGAAAGAGACACTGCTTATAACTTAACAGTCAGGCTGTCAGAGGAAAAGATGGGGAAGGACAATGAACGACAGAAGAAAGCTACTAACAAATACACTGCTGAGGGACAGGACAGTTAGAAATGTAGGCAGAGGGGAGACTGCAACTCATAAGACTAAGCATCTCTGACAGACAACACAGAAACAAAGAGGGCAGGAATGAAAGAAATGGCTATTGATGAATGTGTTAAAATGGAGGGATAGGTGCTTATGGACACGACATCAAGTGATGGGAAAGATGCTGACAGAAATGACACCAACTGACAGAATGCAAGAGCGACACCAACAGATAAGATAGCTACTAATGATCAACACACCCACATATGACAGAGCTATGGAAGTTAGGTACAAATAAAAGGTCTTGCTAATGGACAGGACACTAATAGCAACAGTAAAGTCAACAGAGCAAGAGATTAAACACTAATAAGTAGGATGCTGAGAGACTAGATTGTTGGTAATGGACAGAACAGTGGAAAAAAAAGAGGGGAGGATGCTGCTAATGGGACAACATGGGCAAAGAGAAAGCATAAAGGAGATAAATGGGATAACGTGGGGTAGCAACTCAAGAAAGATCACCAAAAGAGGACTGAGTACTAATGGATATGATACAGAGAACAGCTGTAGAATAAGGCATCAAGTGATGAGTCACAAAGTGAAAGAGGGCAGATAATGAACAATAAGGAATATAGAGAGAGGGCAGAGGATGGATGGATGATGAGGCATAGTGTAACAAGGCAGATAGCGAAAGATAAGGCACAAAGTGTCAGATGGCAAATATTGAATGAAAAGCCACAAAGGAACAGAGGCCAGATGGTGAATGATAAGCGAGAGTGACAGAGAGTAGGTAGCAAAAAAGGCATGAAGTGATACAAGAGAGACATTGAACAATAAGGGCAGATGATAATGCACACAGTGACAGATGGTGGATAGCACATAAGGCACAAAATGAGAAAATGATAGTGGGCAGATGATGGATGACAAAGCGCAGAGAAACAAGGTAGATGGTGAAAGATACGGCACAAAGTGAGGGATAGCAAACAGCAAATGATAACCTTAAAAGTAAAAGAGGGTAGATGGTGAATGAAGCAGAGAGAGAGGGCAGATGAATGATTAGGTACAAAGTGACAGAGGGCAGACAGCAAGTGATAAGACACACAGCGACAGAAGGTAGATCATGAGCGATGAGGCAGAGAGACAAACATCAGGTAGAAAATGATAAATCTCACACAATAACAGAGGACAGGTGGTGAAGGAAAGGGCATAAATTTACACAGGGTAGGTAGTGAGCGATAGGGCATACAGTGATACAAGGCATGTAGTGAGCAATAAGGCACATAGTGACACAGGTCAGGAAAGATAAGGTAAACAGTGAAATAATGTAAATGATGAACAATAAGGGAGAGTAACAAGGGGTAGGTAGTGAATGATAGGGCACACAGTGAACAATAAGGCACAGAGCAATAAAGGGACAATAGTAAATGAGAAGGTACAGAGTTCAATAGAGAGACAATAGCAAATGAGAAGGTACAGAGTGACAGACTATATATACCAAATGATAAAGAGTGACAAGGAATAGATACTGAAAGATGAATAACAGAGTAATGGGGCAGATGAATGAGAAGATACAGTGTAACAATGGCAGATACCAAAAAACAAAGTATGGCTTGATAAGGCATAGAGTGAGAGAGGGCAGGTAGCAAACAGTACGGCACACAGTGACAAATGACAAGTAATGAATGATAATCTGCAGACAGATAAGTGTGTCAAAGGGCAGGTAATAAATAAGGGCAGATAGTGAACAATACTACACAGGGCAGGTAATAAATAATGCAGAGTGACAGAGGGTATATAATGAATGATAAGGTCCAGAGTGGCAGAGGGGAAAATCCTGAACATTAAGGCATGGGATAGAGAACAGATGAAAAGGCATGGAGTAACAGAGGGCAGGTAGTGAATAAGACACAGGGGATATATATAGGACAGAATGATGGAGGGTAGCTACTGAGTGATTAGACACACGGTGATATAGGGCAAATGATGAACATTAAGGTAGAGTGTGTAGATGTAGGATAAAACACAGAATGGCAAAGGGAAAACAGTGAACGATAAAGCACATAGTGATAAGGGCAGAGAGCACATAAAACACAGCGTGACAGAGAAGAGATGGTAAGTGATAACAGAGAGTAAAGAAAGGTAGACAATGAAAAAGACACACTGACAAGAAATACTGAATGATAAAGTACAGACTGACCGAAGGCATATAATTAAGATACAGTGATAGGGACAGTTGAAAATGACAACATGCAGAAAGTGCAGACAGAAAACGTAATTATTAGCTCCACATATGGCTTATCAGAATGTCTATTAAACCTATAAAACATGCCTTGAAATGGGTTTTATCTCCGAACCCTAGAGAACAGCCATCATGATGCCCCACCATATAGGATGTCAAACAACTGATACTGATAATTAGACTACCTAGTCTAACAGGTGTTGACTGTAAAGTCATGGAGAAAAGAAGTTATTTACTTACCATAATGTTCCACCTGTATTGTCCATTTTCATTTATCCTCAACATACGAGTATGGTTCAGAGCACAGACTCTGCCATTACTACAGCTTGTGGTGACCAAAAACTCTCCAGCTTAACCCTTACTCATAATGTTCCTCTCCAGTCACCTCATATCGAGTTTGCAGAAGACAGACTGAAAGAAAAAGAATGAAAGAAACCCAAAGCAAGCATGGAGATCACATCTGGAACTATGTGGACATGTCATCAACACTTATTTTAACTATCCTTTCCTCCTAGAATCTAATGGCAGGGCAATGGAGGGAGGGGAACTGAGGATAAATGAAAATGGACAACACAGATGGAATGTTATGGTAAGTACATATCTTCTTTATCTGATGATGTCAATTCTCATTTTATCCTCAACATATGGGACAGAGTCCCCAGCTACTTTAGATCTCGGGTGGACTCAAGGAAGGATATTCCTGAGCACCACTGAGGCAAATGATGCCCTTCCCCTGGAGACCAAATCTAATTTGTAATGAATAATAAAGGTATGGGGAGTAGCCCAAGCTCCTGCTGCACAAATATAATCCATAAAAGCTCTAGAATGAAAGATTGTTGAAGTTGCCCCAACTCTTGTAGAATGTGCTCTGATGTTTTTTTTTTTTTTTTTTTTGCAACTTAACTCTTTTTTTTTTATTATTATAAATGAAAGTTATACAGTCTTTTGAGCCATCTAGCCAATGTCACCTTGCTCACCAAGTTTTGTAGTTGAGAAGGAAGTAAACAAATTGGTCATTTTTCCTGATATTTAATCCTGTGAAAATAAAACTGCAGTTGCCTGTGAACATCTAAAAAATGTAAGCAATATTTACCTTTGTTGGGAAAGAGCACTGGCAAATTAACAGTCTGGTTGATATTGCCCTCCGAGATCAGCTTAGGTAGAAAGGAAAGGTTAGTTCTTAAAGAAACTCTTTCTTTCTGAAAAATCAAGTAGGGTGGCTTACAACACAAGACTTATACTTCTGAAATCCTCCTAGCAGAAGTTACAGTTACTAAAAGTGTAGTCTTCCAGGATAAAAACTTTAAATCATAATCAGCCGTCGGATCCAAGGGAGGTTGAACAATAGTCTGCAACATCAAGTTTAGATCCCAAGACGGAGTAGGGTCTTTAAAAGGAGGTCTTAGCAAGGGAGGCCCTTTTAAAAAGGCCTGGCAAAGCTTATGAGACGCCAGACAGGATTTTTTAAAACCATTATGAAAATTGGAAATAGCTGCTAGCTGAATTTTAATGGTAGAAGGGGAAGCTCCTGTATTGAAAAGTGAATTAAAAATTCTCGAATTTTATTAATAGGTGCTGAAAGAGGGTCAATATTATTGTCACAAACCCAAAATGTAAACCTTTTCCATTTACTAGTGTAAAGTTTACAGGTGGATGGTTTAGGAGAGGCTAAAAGAATATGACAGACCAGGGAAGAGAGCATAGGTTGCCTGGCTATTAATGGAACTGGAAAAACCAATGAGGTTCAGAATATTCAGATGAACTAATCCATCTGGATGGAACAGTAGGTCTGGAGCCGGGTCCAGAATCCAAGGTTGATGAACCAGCTAAGGCCAAAGAAAGGGGAACCAAATCTGGTGAGCCCAACAGGGTGCAATTAGGATCACTTTGCTCTTCAGCCAGATTGCTTTCTGTAGAAATTTTGGGATCAGGGGAAAGGCATGAAGAAGTCTGGAGGGCCAAATGTGTATAAGAGTATCCCTTGGTGACTCCACAGAGGAGGATTAGGCCAAAGTAGTTCCTGCACTTGTTGTTTAGGAGAGAGGCAAACAGGTCACAGCAAGGCTGGCACCACTGATGGAAAATCAGTTACATCACCTTTGGAAGGACAGACCACTCGTGAGGCAGGAGAATACACCTTCTTAGTTTATCTGAGATCACACCGGAACTCCCAGAATGCGCATTGCTAGCTATCAGAAAGCATTTGGATGAAATCGCCCAATGCCACCCTCACAGCGTCTCGACATAGGGGATAAGATTTGGTTCCTCCTTGTTTGCTGATGTACTGTCTGCGTGAATTGCAACTGTCCCTAAATGAAGACCAGTTTGAAAGGCCTGCAACACTAACAGCAATGCTTGCAGTTCCAGGACACTGATATGCAAGTTGGCCTCTATGAGGGTCCAAGTGCCTTGAACATTCTTGCCAAGATAATGCCCCCCTCACCCTATCTGGGAGGTGTCCATGGTCACTATGGCCTTGGGTTGTGAAGGGACAAAGGGGAGGCCTAGAAGAACTTCTTTGGAGTGTATCCACCAAGCTAGACCTCTTTTGCAAAGATTGGTGATTGAAATCATGTCTGACATGGGTTGGTACAGTATCGACCACTAAGTTGCAAGCAGCCACTGTAATATTCTCATGTGTTACCTTGCCAAAAAAACTAGAGTTTTAGCAGCCGCCACCGACCCTAGGTATTGCAGAACTAGACGTGCAGTCACTTTCCTGTTGTTGATTATTTTCTGGATATGTACTCTGATTTTCTCTAATCTCACTGGGAGAAGGGAGGATATGGAAATCCTATAGGTTTGAGTAGGAGTCAGTTGTGATTTTTCAAAATTTATAGTTATCCCTAAATAAGAACAAGTCTGAAGGACATGGTCTCCTGCTTCTATTAACTGATGCCTGGTCAGAGGGGTAATAAGCCAGTCTAAATATGGAAACATTCCTATTTGCTGCAGTCTCAAGTGAGCTTCTACTACTGCCATACATTTGGTGAACACCCCAGGGGCTGTCGTGAGGCCAAAGGGCAGAGCCCTCAATTGATAATGACTGGCTCCTAGCCGGAAGCAAAGAAAACTTTTAGATTGTTTTTCCATTTTTTTATATGATAATACGTATCCTGAATATCTATTGAGCACAACCAACTGTCCTTTTCCAAAAATGGAAGAATGGACTGTATCATGACCATCCAGAATTTGGTTTGCCGAACCGACTTGTTCAGCACACTTGCATTAAAAATTGGTATCCAGTCCCCTGTCTTCTTTAGTACTAAAATAATCTTGGGTAAGTTCCGGTCTCTCTCAGGTGTGGTGGGACATCTTGGATGACTTTTTTCTAGAAGTTTTTGTATTCGAAGAACTGCATGTTCCCCCTGACTGGATGGAATATCAGGGATCTTTCTGCATACAAGAGGAGGAAGGGAAAGGGTATGGTATAACCTCTGGAAATTATCCTCTGCACCCCAGTATCTCATGATATTTGTAGCCAGGTTTTGAGATGGAGGGATAGGCATCCCCTGACTGCCTACAGTGGAACACAATTGGGCCTCCTTTCAGGAGCACTGGAAGGGTTTTGCCAGAAAGAATCTCTGAAACACTGGTTTCTGCAGGTCACTTCTGCAGTGTGGATGGTGCCTTCCATTAAAGTTCTCCCCTCTGCCCCTGGGGGAACTCCCTCTGCATGTGTTTTGAAAAGGCTCTTGGGACTTCTTGAACCACATTTTCCCAATGCTTCTCTGATTTCTACAGAATGGTTGTTGAGTGGAAAAATGTAAGCCCAGAGCAGAGAAAATGTCTTTGCATCTCTCTCGCACCTGACAATGTGTCTAATTTTTGGGCCGAATAAGGAAGATCTGTCAAAGGGTGCATTGACAAATGAAGACTTGAATGGCTCCGCAAAATCACACAGGCACATCCAGGTGTGTCTTCTAATGGCAATGACTAAACCTGCTGCTCTGGTCATCCCTTTGGCTGCATGAGTAATGAGTCTCATGGAAGACATACAGACTCTGTAAGGTAGCCAACTGGGAAGCAACTCTTTTTTGGACCTCCTCAGAGATGACTCCTGACACAATATCTAATAACTCCTTGATTAGATTCCTTTGCAGTCTGGTAAAGTGTGCCAAAAAATTAATTGACCTTAGTGCAAAGGTCGATGATGCACAGACTTGCTTTCCAAATCTATCCATCAACTGAGACTTTATTAGATGGATGGATAGAGGAACAGTTTAGAGCTAGTTCCTTTTTAGTTGCAGCCACTCCGACCATGGCATCAACAGCTAAACCCTTAGACCAGAACTGCTTAGCTTCTGAGTGGTAATAATTGTCAGGTCTCCTGGGGATAAGCTCAGTGGCATCAGGGGCCTTCCATGTGTGCCCAGAGATCAACTCAATGAGCACATCAGCAGGCAGAGTCACTCAAGAGGTAGATGGGTGAGTGCCGAAAGCCTGCAGGTACACCAACTCCTCAGAGGAAGGATTTTGGGACTTCCAGTCACCCCTTTGCTTTAGAATCTCCATGATGTATCCAAAGGAAACACAATCTGGGATGACCTTGGGGATCCTTCCCCTTCATCAAAGTTCGGGCTGATTCCTCTTGCACTTTTTCTTCTTATGGACCTCCTCAGCTGAATGATCTGGGGAGGTATCAGAAGAGGAGGGAATTCCCTTTTGGGAATCCTGTGGTTTCTGCGCCTGCTGACCCAGTGGAGGAACAGGTTGAATATCCAGATGGAAGGAAGGCAAAGATAGCTGCTCCGAGGTGGAAGGGGCCGACTGACTGGCTGCAATAGTCATTGCTCTTTCCATAGCCTCAAAAGCTGGCCCACCTGAACAAGGAGGGGAGCCTGGAACCGTGAAAGTCCATCTTAGAACCATGGTCATTCCCCACTCTGAGAAGACACCTCCTGAGACTGAAGCCATAGCCAAAGTGAACCATGCCAAGTCCCCAAGATACACAAAAGGCCCTACAAAATAGGGGACAACTCTGGCACATTGGAGCTGACAAGACAGATATGGCTCAGAGAGGTCTCCGGTTCTGACTGAACTGAAGAGCTCAGAACAAGACACTGTTCCATAGATAAGAATATCTTCAGTTCCAATACAGTCAGTGCCGGGCAGCTCAGAGCTGAAGGCTCTGAAGCTTCAGTAGAAGTCAGAGGAGGAAGTGCCAGCGATGTACAAGATGACTCTGATACTAGACCCATAGTGGCAGGAGCCGAAGTGGAACCTGTCAATCCTCTCGCTCAGAGAATCTTATTCATCAGTCTCTCCATGCCATCTTTGGTCAAACTTTTTAGTGGAACAGAGGGAAATGATGGATGGTGATTTTGGTCTTTCTAGGAAGGGTGAAGGCAACCTTCAACAAAGTATTAATCAACATGTAAGAATGTATTTACAATATCACAGCTAGTCATGCCGGCATATAATATACAGTTTAATCTAAAACTATGTACAAAACTTCAGCCAGACATGCCAGCACAGATAACAGTCTCTAATTTCTTTAAAAAGGAGAAGACACATGAGTTTTGCTTTTAAATGTCTGCAATCCAGATAAAGCCTCATTGAAAGCAGATGGCAAAAGCCCTTTAAGGATTAACTTGTTCTTATCCACCAAGGCCCTATGACTGAACGAGTGACACATGGAGCAGTCCTCCTGGAGATGGAGGAGCCCCAAACAGTATACGCACAGAATGTGCATTGGAAATAGGAATTTTATGTCCACATTTCTGGCATTTATCAGAAATATCTACTACTAGAAACTGACTCTCTCTCTCTCTCTCTCTCTATATATATATATATATATATATATATATATATATATATATATATATATGTATACATGTATATATATGGGTCTATCTGACAACGTCGAAAGGTCAGAACGCCGACAACGAGAACACCGACGCCAGAAGATCGAAAACTGAGAAGACCGACGGATCAAAACCCCGATGCTGAGAACACCGACATGGGAAAAGGCTGTGTAAGTATGCGGTAGTGACGGACGTTAGGGTGCGAGTAAGGTAAGTGTGCGATATTGACGGTCTCTAGGGATAGGGGTGGGTTAAGTGAGTTAGGGTTAGGGCGCGGGTTAGATAAGTGTGCGATAGTGATAGTCTGTGGGTTAGGGGCGGGTTAAGTGAGTTAGGGTTAGGGCGCGGGTTAGGTAAGTGTGCGATAGTGATAGTCTGTGGGTTAGGGGTGGGTTAAGTGAGTTAGGGTTAGGCTGGGTTAGGTAAGTGTCGATTGTGATAGTCTGTGGGTTAGGGCGGGTTAAGTGAGTTAGGGTGCGGGTTAGGTGAGTGTGCGATAGTGGCGGACCTTAGGGTTAGGGTTTGGGTTAAGGTTGTAGGTAGTTGTGTATGTGAGGTTTAGTGTTGGTTTGTAAGGATTTTGGTGTGCTTGTGTTGTGTGTGTGCTTTTTGGACAGGGGATTTGTTTTGTTTGTTGATTGTCGGGATTATGGTGTGTCGGGCATGTGAGGTTTCGTGTTTGTGAAATGTCGGTTATGTGGTGTCGGTGATTTTGTTGTCGGTGTTGTGGTGTGTCGGTGTTGTCAGGTAGATCCATATATATATATATATATATATATATACATATATATATATATATATATATATATATATATATATATATACACACACACACACACACACACACACACACACACACTGTAAAAGCCTCACACAACAACAGGAACAACTAACTTAGCTATTTTTTAAAATAGTAAGAAAAGAAAAGCTTGAAAAAATTACTATCAGCAATGATAATCAAGATTGCAAGACCGTAAAAAAAGGATATAAAATACTGTGAAAGGAAACAAGAGAGAAGGAATATAAAATACACTGAAGTGAAGTAAGGGCAGGGAGCTGATTAGTTTTATTATAGAAAGGATTGTAAATAGAAATATAAGCAAGGTTCAAAATTTAAAAATTGTCACTTAGCTTAAGAGCAATGGAGAACCACATCTGACACCAGAAGTGGCAAAATCAACTGTAGCCTTTAGGAGCAAGGGATCCAATTGGTGAGTCAACATACACAGAGCCAGGAGCTATCATGCATATAGTGGCAGGCCAGAATCCCTAACATTGAGTAGCTAGTGCTGTGGTGGCATCACTGTCCCCTGTAATTTGAGGCAATGACCTGCGAGTCCTCATGTCTCCACCAGAGGATGCACAGGCATCAGTTTTCACCAAGACCCTTTCCCTGAGATAGGAGACCTAACATCTGACCACTTCATCCTATCCCTTTGACCACTGTGGGGAGCATAATTACTCATCTAACTCTGATTGACTTTAAGGTAGGAAAGCACAGCATAAAGTGATAGCAATCTCTCATTTGACAACCACGTGGCCAAAGTGGTTAGAAAAACATTTTATATAGCCCACCTAATCATGAAGGGATTCACATCTAGATCAGGGGAGGTCATCGTGCCTCTTTACTCATCCCTCATCAGGCCCATAATTGAGTACAATGCCCCTTTTGGGATGTACCTTACCAGACACCTGCAGCAACTGGAAAGACCCCAAAAGTACCTCACCAAGAGGATCAAAGGGTTCAAACAGATGCCATATGCTGCCCGGTTAAAGAAACTCCAGCTCTACTCAGTGGCATACTGCCTGTTCAGAGGCGATCTGTGCCTGACATATAAAGCCATGTCCAACCCAGAATTAATGGACATGCTGCACCTCAGAAAATCCAAATTCCATCGAGCTACGCTCGAGAGACTTGAACCTCAGCACTGAAATAAATAGGACATGCTGGAGGGACAGATTCATAACCCAGAGGCTCCCTTCACTCTGGAATAAAATCCCAGTCCAGGTTAGGCAGAGTCCCTCATTGACTCTATTCAAGAGGAATCTTGATGAGTGGATGGGAGATCGTAGGTTTACCCCGGGTATCACTTCTGTGTCACTGTTAGACAGAGGCACAGTATACTAACCTCGAAAAAGGGCATAGCAAAATAAATTTAAAATGGGTGGCGAAAGCCAAACACATTCTGGCAAGGCTTATAAATGCCCTAGGGCAGATAGCCTAGTATGAACCTATGAACGAGATCTGAGGTAACTGGGAGGGGAGCATTATGGGTAAGTGTTAAGCTCAAGTGTTTTTGGTGACCACAAGCTGTAGTAATGCCAGAGTCAGTTCTGATGCTTGGAACCAAACCCATATGTTTAAGATAAAATGAAAACTGACATCAGATCATATCATTTCATACCAAACAAACCATCTCTAAAAGGATAGCTGACTGCATTAAATTCAGTTACTCACACCATGGAAAAGATTTAGTTAGCATATTAAAGCCCACTCCACCAGACATGGGGCAACTACCACTGCTTTCCTCAAAGAAGTTCTTACCCATGCCATCTTAGAGGCAGCCACATGCAAGGAACTCTGTGCTGAACTTTACAAAACACTACAACCTAAGCAAAGTAATCAGGACTAGAACATGGGACACTGATGATATTTAGTAGTTCATGCCTTAACCTTGTCAACCTTCTTGAAAGGGTACCTCAAGCAGCTGACAGAGGTTACATGGTATACAGTGCCTACCTGGACCTGGCCAAGGCATTCCATACTATTCTCCATGTAGGTATTTTTGACAGATTGGAGAATCTACATATCAACTCACATATTGTAAGGAAGATAGAAAACTGGATTTTGGACAGAGCACATAGCATGAAAATTATAAGCGCTACCTTGGTAAGTAAAAATGGCACAAATGGGGTTACTCAAGACTGGTTCTTAGTTCTCTTCTATTTGGCATTTATTTTCCTCATCTACAATCCAATCTCAACAAGGTCTCTAGTCATCAAAATTTGCTGCTGACTGTAAACTAGGTGTTGTTACACATACATCCACTGAAGCAAAGGTACTTCAAGAATGAATGGATTATGCACAAGACTGGAGAAAGGACAATGGCCTCAAACTGAATGCCAAAATGAGTAGTACAGTTTACTGTGACAAAAGAAATAATTGTCACACTAGATTGATAACACATCCCTTAAGAATAATACTGTACAGTACTAGGCATCTTTGTGAATATAGTACAGTTGTGCCCCACTTACTATAACTGTAGATGTTCAAGTAGATCAGTGTTACAGTACTGATTCTTGGGATTTTCCTGCATGTATAAGGCTTCGACTGGCCCATTTTTCAGAGATGTTACATTATTCCCAGCTGACAAACATCCAAAGACTGATTATAAGAAGGGCATCCATTGGCACAATCTTCAGGTCTTTCCAAGCACTGAAAGAGCAGTATAATGCCCGAGGACAGCATGACCTCCCCAGTTGTCTGAATTTAAGTAAGAAGGAGGAAAAAACATAGGAGCAGAACAGAGATGATGGAGATAAAGAGGACTATCTGCAGAAAACTCCTCTACTTGCTGCACCCAGCAAGGGGGTGACTAGTGGTCAGCTACAGGAGTTGGAGGGTGGTAGTATGCATTGTAACACTGATGCACTCAAACATCTACAATTACGATTCTTGGCAGGACTCCCAAAGCTAAAGTTGGAGGGGGTCATCTACATGACTTTAGGAAATAAGATTTTGCAGGACAGCAAAAGCAAAACCTGCTCTAGTCCTGATGACTCCTTAGGTTGTAGTGTTTTGTAAAGTTCAGCACAGAGTTCCTTGCATGTGGCTGCCTCTAAGATGGCATGGGTAAGAACTTCTTTGAGGAAAGCAGTGGTAGTTGCCCCATGTCTGGTGGAGTGGGCTTTAATATGCTAACTAAATCTTTTCCATGGTGTGAGTAACTGAATTTAATGCAGTCAGCTATCCATTTAGAGATGGTTTGTTTGGAGACAGGCTTGCCCTGTTAACTCTCTGCAAATACCACAAGCAATTGCTCTGCTCTATTACAGATTTTTGTCCTATATAGATAGTACCTGATCTGCCTGTGCACACCCAGTGATTGAAGGACTTGATCTGTCTTATTCTGTGGACTTGGGTAGAAGACTGGTAGGTGGATAGCCTGCTTCAAAGTAAGTTCTGATACTATCTTAGGCATAAAGGATGAGTTTTTTTTCTGTGGGTGACCCTATCCCTGTGGATGACAGTGAAAGGTATGTGATGTCCCCATGCTGGGCCAGTAAACAATGAGTCCAAATCCTCACCACTGACACCAGGCAGGGATGTGCACTTGAAATACAAATGGATACATTCAGTATTTTCAGATGCATGCCTCTGAATCAAGCACAACTTCCCTTAAGAGCACACAGGGCACACACACAGCCCAGGGTCTGGGTGTCTCTATCTGTCTCTCCCTAGGCCCCCAATAATTCTCCCCTCTGGCACTGTGCAACCAGTGCTTCGTGTCCCTGCCCCAAGTAGCTGACACACACACACACTTGGGAAAGACTGGCACAGATTACCCATTCTACCAACTTTGCCCAGATTATAAGGTAGATTCACTGCCACGAGTCAGTTACTATCAGGCTCTTAATAGGGTATCCAATTATGCTGAGTGAAGTTAATATTAATACAAATGGTAATGTTGACCAAACACAAAGGCTTTCAGGAGTGTCTGAGAGTTATCACCAAATAAATATGTGCAAATACTCTCAAAAGCTTAAATATTTTCTAAAAAGGACCAGCCACAATGAAAAGTTTAAATAATAAAACAAGAAAATAAATACATATCTACATTAAAAAGGATATAAAAATTGGTTACACTAAACCAGACAGATGTGTAGTTGTCACAGTATGTCAATCAACAGGATGAAGTTCCAATCAGGCCCAAGAAAAAGAATTTCCTTTAAAAATCCAGGTTAATTGAATAACTGTAATCCCAATATTAGTGCTTATCTATTTCAGGCAGAGTTTTTTTTCCATGATGCAGAGCAAATGGAAATGTCCTGTAGTTTGAAAGACCAAGCCCCAAGGGTACCTTGGAGAGGCTGTTACTATAAAAAGATCAAAGAGGAATTGGAATCCCTGGTAGGTTAAAACAGCAATGGGGAAGACTGAAGGAGGTGCACTGGCAACACTGACCTCTTTAAATGAAGATCCAGAGGTACCTTTGGGGTAAATGTGAACAGCCAAAATTCCCGAGCTTTTGAGCAATTTCAGATACCACAACTGGGTTCTGGAAGAGCTGTAAATGGAATGCGTGAGGGGGGCTACTGGCACCCATTACAGTAAGTTTACACAGCTTGCATACAGCTCAGCAAGCTCCTGCCTGGTGCCCTGCAGAGTTCTACAGCAGCAGAGAGATAAAAGAGAGACTTTGGAGTGATTATGTATCATTTTTCTGCATTTTCTTGCTACCTTTAGCTAATTCCGCCTAAAACGCTGATTTTTTTTTTTAGAGTTTCTGTGATTTAACAAGCTTGTATCAGCTACATATTTGTACTTATTTTACTGCCTGCACTTTAACAGTCATTTTTGTGTTTAAATTACCTGTTTTAACTGTTGTAGGCTACACACTCAAGTGTGATAGCCATTTCTGTGCATTTGAAGTGTTTTTTTGATTGTATCTGCTTTCTTTTCTAAAAAAAATATATACTTGTTTTCCCACCTTTCTAAGCTAGTATAGTCCAGTTTTCAGGTTAGTGCTGAATTCAGGGCTGTGTTACAAGTTTCTGTGTTTGCCCATACCTTAACTTGGATAGAAGGAAGTTTCTCTGTTCACCTGTGAGAGAGGGGAGCTTTGAGCAGCCTATCTGTCCCTGGAGGAGTGGTTTCAACCCAGAAATTAGTAGTTTATTGGCCATTTTGGGCTCATTTCCCTCTCATTTCCCTGCTATAAAACTCGCATTTGCTCGGTTTTGTGTGCTGGGCAGCGCCGGTTAGCTACGGTATAACTATTCCCGGCTCTACAAAGCCTACTCTTCAAATTTTCCCTTGAAACTAGACAAACTTTCAACTTAAGCACTCAAACCATTCACTTCTCAGCCTGGCACTTGCTCAAAACTCATAGCAAGCACTAATAAACCTTAGCACTAGGCATCCCTATACTGTAGAGAAGGACAAGGCTCTCTATTCGACCTTACCAGGCAATCAGTAAAACAGTTCACTGTACCTATCCAGGCATGTCCAAAGGGCAGTTTCAGGTGTACCCTCTGGTCCAAATGGTGAATCTGGGCATTTTGAGGCAATGTTACAACTGCCTCGTGTACACAGACAACCCTCTCCTCCTACCACCAAACACTAATACATGCGAGAGATGCAATTATACAGCTAAACTGGAGGCAAAGCTCTCTCAACCCAAGACTGGACCAGGCAGTCAAGAGGAGAAGGGAATTACTTGCATCACACCACCAGTCTCGCATAGACCTATGAAACCAGCACCAGCAAAAAATACACAAAAATACACAAAAACATACTCGGAGGCTCTAAATAAAAACCTGCAAAAGCAACAGAGACCTCCAAAGCAGACATCCAAGCAACCTCCACCCCCCAACACAAACCATGAAACACATACTTCACAAAACCACTGTGCCAAGCAATCACAGCCCTTAAGGCAAAATAACATACCCAACACACTAGTAAATAGGTGACTCTATAGTCAGGTACACTGACGTCCCACTCACTATGCTGAACAAGGAGAAGGTTACTGTTAGCTGCCTGTCGGATGCCAGGATCCGCCACATAACAAAAGCACTCAGGTCACTCCAGAACAAGTACAAATACAACTCTGTCATTGTCCATGTTGGTGTGAATGACCTGAGCCGTACCTCCCTGGACTACATGAAAAGAGACATGGAGGAGCTCTCTGATCACGTAGCTTATGCCGGTATAACCCTGACCCTGAGAAGCATCCTGCCTTCACCAAAAATGATACCAAGGTATAAAGAAATAATTATCAATTTCAACAATTGGCTAAGCTTCTGGCGTCATTCAAAGGGGATCCACTGTCTGTCAGCCTGGGATAACATGCTCGACAAGCCACGCTGCTTTGCTAGAAATGCCTTGCACCTGTCATCCCTAGGCTTTCAAATACTGGCCAAGGCTCTTGCCACCCCATAGTGACTTTTTTAGGCAAGGCTCAAAAGACAAACCCACCACAGTAAATAGCACAAGTAACAAAAAAATGAGGGTAATGCTACTCAATGCCAGAAGTCTAAACCTCAAAATGCACACACTCAAGGCACTCCTCAGTATGGAGAAAATCGATACATGTGCAGTAAAAGAAACCTGGTTTAAGGCTCTAGAGAGCACCCCAGCACTACCAGGCTACAACTCGTACCATACATTTCGGCCACAAAACCCAGACCGAAATACAAAAGGTGGGGGAGTATCCATATTCATCAAGGATACCCACACCTCCAGGTTAGTGGCACAGCACGATGCTTCAGAGATCATCCACATGCAACTAACAGTGGGTAGAACTGCAATTCAAACTGTAGCTCCATGTCCCAGGACCCCCATTCAGCATTTTAGGAAACACTGGGAAACATAAATGTTCTACCAAACACCCTCACATTGGGTGATTTCAATTACCCAAACATTAACTGGGAGAACTACTCAAGTACAAACTCCCTTGCCCAACATTTCCTAGAAAATATAAACTCAAACACCCTGGATCAACTGGTCAACACCCCCACCAGAGGTAACAACATATTGCACCTGGTCATCACCAACATAACCCCTCACTGGTTAGATCGGATCATAAACAAATCACTCTGGATATCCACATTCTGCCCCCACCCCCCCACCCCCGTCAAAGAAACCACCGTGAAAAACTTTTCAAAAGCAAACTTCACATTACTTAAGACCGAGGTGGAAAGTTTCAAAGCCCCCATGCTAAAGGACAACTCTGTCCAAGCTGCAGAATCCTTTACAAATGTACTCTATGGGCACCTACAAGAATGCATGGATTGTGCTATCCCAAGCAAAACCAAGACTTACTCCTCCAAGAAAAGGAAACCAGTCTGGTGGACTCCTGCCATAACCAAGCTATACAATAGGAGGAGGAAACTAGTACATAAAAGAATAAAATCCCAAGAAGGGAAGACATCCCTGATCAGTATCAGCAAGAAACTACAATCTCTCTCAAAATCATCCAAGGCTAGCTTTGAAAGAAAAATTGCCAAGGACTCCAAAGATAAACGCAAGGCATTCTTTACCTATGTCAAGAATCTAAGTGGCAATTCTGAGATCTGCTCGGAGTTAGTGCAGAATGGCACAAAATACACTGAACCAGCCAACATCCTGCCAGACAGGTTCAGTGCAAACTTCACCTCCTTCTCACCCCCAAAAGGGCCCATAACCATACCAGAAGAATGTACTACCCCTGAAATCAGACACTCAGGTTAAAACAGCCCTCTCCAAAGCCAAAAACACAGCATCAATGACGGTGTCCCAGGCTGCGTCCTACACAAGCTCAAAGATGAACTAAGCCCTCACCTAAACACACTGTTCAAACTCAGCCTCTCCACAGGCTACGTGCGTGCCTATAGAGTGGTGCACAGCAATGGTTATTCCACTCAAAGGTGGAGCCACAACAGACCCCAGGAAATATCGCCCTATAAGTCTGACTAGCTTGATCTGCAAAGCTATGGAGTGCATCATCATGAATCTCATTAACAGAGACATTGGGAACCTCCAAACACTGGACCCTACCCAGTTCGGCTTTGTTAAGGGCAGATCATGCCTCCTAAATCTGGTGGACTTCTTTGAGACAGTTACCAAGGCTATAGACTAGGGAAAGGTGGTCCACACAGCCTACCTGGACCTCGCAAAGGCCTTCGACACCATTCCCCATTCAGGTATTATAGACAAGCTTACCAGCCTGAACATAAACCCCTAGGTCACAAGATGGGTTGCCAACTGGCTCACGGACAAAACCACATGGTAAGAGTTGCGGGAGCTAGGTCCAACTCTAAACCGGTTACAAGTGGCGTTCCCCAAGCTCCAGTCCTAGGACCCCTCCTGTTCGGCATATACTTCTCAGAGGTACAGGCAAGCACAGGAGGACTATGGCTGACCAAGTTTGCAGACGACTGCAAACTAGGAGCTATAAATGACTCTCCGGCTGACACAGACATCCTCCAAAAAGGTCTCACTGAGACAGATACCTGGTGTCAAAACCATGGCCTCAAGCTAAATGCCAAAAAGTGCATAGTCATCCCCTTTGGAAAAAACAACGTACCCACAAACTACTACATAGTTGTTAGCCCCCTAAATACAGAAGACGTAATAAGGATTGGGGACCCAAGTAGATAGTAACCTCTCCTTTGATAATTACATTGACAAAGTGGTTAGAAAATCCTTCTATGTGGCCCACCTAATCACAAAAGGGTTTGCATCCAGATCAAAAGAGGTCACTGTGCCCCTCTACACATCACTCATCAGACCCATCATAGAGTACAACACACCATTCAGGATGTACCTTAAAAGACACCTGCAACAGCTGGAAAGACCACAGAAGTACTGCACCAAGAGGATCACTGGCCTCAAACAGATGCCCTATGCAGCTCAACTGAAGAAACTCCAGCTGCTGCATACCACCTACCTCAGAGGTGATCTCTGCCTGACATACAAGGTCAAGTCCAACCCAGAATTGATGGACATGCTCCACCTAAAGAAAACCATATCCCCTCGAGGCACACAATCTAGGGATCTAAACCTCACCACAACAATAAATAGGACGTGCTGGAGGGATAGATTCCTGTCCCAGAGACTTCCCATGCTCTGGAACAAGATTCCAATGTACATTAGGCAGAGCTCCTCGCTAATCCTCTTCAAGAGAAACCTTGACGAGTGGATGGGAAACAGAAAGTTTACCCCGGTTATCACTTCAGTGGCTATGCTGGACAGAGGCACAGGGAACTAATCTAAGAGGGCAGCGAAAGCCAACACATTCTGGCTAGGCTTATAAATGCCTTCGGGCAGATAGCCTAGTATCTACCTATGAACCTATCACAAACATCAACACACTGTGTAATGGCTACACAAGCACTGATGAACGAAGAGACCAACTGGTGGAAGTTATAGCTTTGTAACCTGGACAAGATGTAAGCAGAGGCACCAAGTTGGCAGTACGGACCATTTAGCATACAGAGATTTAAGTAAGGAACATATAAATTTGTCAGCACACTTAACAGGAAGTTGTCAAACTGGCAGAAACTTATGGAGGAACCAGGTCTCCAACTGGCTATCTCAAGGAGCACCTAGCCCTTGGCTGAACCTGAAAATGGTCTACTAGAGTCAGTGTTCTACTTCAGTTAGCACAGACAAATAAAACAAAGTATTAAGCTAACATACAAAATAGGAAATGTGAGCAGGGATCCAATTAAACAAGAATCTGAAGCTGGTTTGGCAAGAATGTTAGGTAAGATGGTATACAATGTCCCAAGACATGCCAAAAATTCAAAATATTTGTCTAGTTGTTTATAACTACTTTTGTGCACTAAGTAGGCTACATGTTTCTGCATCAGCTGAATGCTGGAGATGTTCAAGAGGTTAACGTGGCATGGGAATGCATAACTACAGGGAAGCAAATATTGTGGGAAGAAATAGTCAGAGAATTGTTATGGCTAGGCTTGTATAGGCCCTAGGGCCGATAGTCTAGTACCAACCTATGAACCTTTGGAAGTGAGATAAAACTGAGTAAGTTTAAGAATCATATTCAAGAACAGCCAAATAGTATTTTGCTGGAATAAAAACCTAGTATCTGAACACAAAGGGTAGGGTGATCCGGGTTCTCTCCCATGCCAGCTAATGTTTTACTGTTACAATTTGGATTCCTACTGGGCATTCAAAAGATACAGATCACAACTGTTAAGGCCCTTAACCTATAAAAATGTAATTATATTTGTATGATGACATGTTTTTTGTGAAACAGTAAAAAGATAAACAATTTAGCCAAACTATACCAATTGTTAATGTGTGCTTACAATAAACATTTTATAAAAAAATTCTTTAACCAGCCCCATGTATTCCTGCCTTTCACCAGCACATAAAAGATTAAAATGACAAGACCTACTCCTCACTATATGAAGGCTTAAGATGCTCCAAGATCAGTCTTCAGCTCAAGCTGTGTCTGTCCTATATACACAGTTTTACTAGACCCATGAACTCGCATGTGAAGTAACCACTGCACATGTATTTCAGATTAAATCACATCTCCTTGTAAATACATATTTACAGCAATGAAAAATATCCAATGGTAAACTGAGTGTTAATGTAACTTTGCAAACCCTAGTTACCAACAAATCTTTCTACATTTGTCATTTGAAAATAAGACCACTATAAGCAAATTTAATTTGAAAGAAAGTGATACTGTAGTCTAAAATCACAAGTGATATCAAGCAATCTGATTCAATATGGGAGACAAATCCATATTTGTGGTTAACAAAAATGCCTGACCTTTCCTGCTCATGAGCTAAGAATCCTACCCTTAAGTACATGGGGGAGAGACCATTACAACCACAACTTTCTAACAAATCACTGAACTACTTAAATGCACCCATACTTTAAAATGTTTTCACCAGTTTAAACTCTTTCTCTTCTCTAGAATTAATTCTAGACACACATAGCTTTGCATGAGGGAGAAAAGCTGAATTCATGCAAGACACTTTTTACTGATGTAGATTTCCTATAGAACACATCAAACAAAGATAAAACATAACTGTGCAAGTAAACTTACCATAACAGTAGCTGTTCAAATAGATTACTGTTGCAGTTGTATATAAGTGGAAGGGGCACATCCTGCCAAGGATGTCAGACATCAAGCCATTCAACAAAGGTTTAGGCACCTTCCTTTCGTGTTGTATGTACCATCTACAACCTATGCATGAGACCAAGTGATGGTAATTAAAAGGTGTAAAATCAAGAAAATCTTTAGAGCTTTTTTGCCTCAGGAAAAAGGGACTCAGCTCATGATCAACAAGGACAGATTCAGACCCAAACTAAACAGAGATAAAGGAACACTAAGGGGATCAACCTCAGCCATGGTTAGAGAAGTAAGTTCTTACACAGCTATACTATGTTCATCATTAAATCACTGTTAAAGTACTGCTAACTTCAGTAAGCCTTGTCAGATGGTCCTGACAAAACCTGTCCTGGCTCTGGAAAATGCAGATATCTTGTAATGTTTGATGTTAAGTTGTCCCATCTCGCCTTCGTTCTTGCTGTTTGGGTTCAGAACCGATCCTTGGCTCCGACTCAGCCTACTTCTATAGCTTGAGAGCTATTTATTGGCTCGAGGCTAACCCTTATCCTAGAATGCCTAGCATCAGATACCCAGATCTCGTTTGCCACTTCAGCTGCGAGGTTGCTTCGTTACTGGCTCAGGCTTAGTATAGTTTTTCTTCTATTATAATAATTGTTGTTTATTCAAAAAAAAATTATCAAGTTTTTTTGTCTAGATATAGTACTTTATCCCTTATTGCCTGTCTTTGTGTGTGTTGTAGCTTTGCTGGCCGTCACTCCATATTTCGCAGGCTGTTTCCCCTGAACGCATTTAAATTAGGGAGTTCTCCCCCCCTTCCCCTTAGGACAGCCGTTTAAATTAGAGGCTCTTCTTTCTGTTCCTTACCTGTAAAAAAAAAAAAAAAAAAAAAAAAAAAAAAATACTTTTTAGTATAGTAGTAACATGTCTAAAGAGGCCAAAGTTTCTGGCTTCAAAAAGTGTGACTCATGCTGTCAGAAAATGTCTCCGACAGATGGGCAAACTAGCTGTGTTTATTGTTTAGGGGCTGTGCACTTGCAGGACTCCTGCTCTGTCATGCACTTAGTCCAAGGGTCCTGCAGGAGTGCAAAAACAAATGAATCCTTCAAGGATTATTGAAACCACAGGATTCCCCGGCTAAAGGTTCTCAGCCAGTGAAATCCTCTAAGTCTGTCAAGCCGTCAGCTCCATCCTCGGAACAGACTCCTAGGCTTGAAGAACCAAGTTTGTCGGTGCTGACTAGCATCGACAAGTCATCTCCTCCCTCGGCTCCAACTGCTATCTCGGAGCCGTCTCAGAGCCACACTCGAGCAAGATCTCCTTCATTGGAGCCAATCCGCTCGGTGCCACAGTCACCCTCACTAGGAAGTGAACGCAGTCATCGGTCTTCATCCCACTCCTCTCGATCCTCCAGGTTATTGGATCAGGATGTGGAGAGAGTAGTCAGCAGGTTGCTTAAATCACAGGCCCTTGCAAAATTACTTTCCAGCCCACCTCAGCAGGTTGCGGCTCCATCCGCCTCCATTTCCATTCCTCTTCCCACTACACTTAGTTTGGAGCTGGAGACCATGGACACGCTGACAGTAGAACCGACCGCGCCGATCACCTCCTCTTCGGTTCCGACATTGGCTCCGATCACCTCGATTGTTCCGTCCATTGAGGGATCTGGGCAACGAAACTCTCTCGTCGACTCCGAGGGGGGAAGTGGCATCGATCCCTTGTCCAACCCCACTCTCCCTCTCAGAGCTTCAGCGTAGGTGAGCTCGGCTCCAACTTCGGCCTCGGAGCCATCACCCTCGACACGGAGAAGGACTCCCGTCTCTTCAGAGCTTTCTTTGCCTCAGGGTCGTGACGCCTTTGAGGTCATGTTGAGTGTGCTGTCCCCTGAGGCAGCCCTACTATCAGCCCCATCGGCTCCTTCTCTTGTGGTGCCTGTGCCAACCTCTGCTCCTCCTCCGGCCCAGAAGTGTAAGGAACCTATGCCCCAGGACCCCCCATTGGGTGACCCCTCTTCTTCCAAGGCCTCCCCTGATCACTCAGAGGAGCCTCCTCGGAAGAAGACGTGCAAGAGGAAGCACCTAGACTCCCTTGAGTCTGTCCCCTCAGATACAGACCTGGATGAATCGGAAGGGTCCCCCTCTGAAGATGTTTCCTTTTCGGACATCCTTGAAATGCTTAGGCAGTGGTGGCTGGTCTTCCCTAGCCCCTACTGATGATGAGTCTGTATACCTGGAGGCATTCGGTTCCCGACCCTCTTCCTCCTGGGTGTCTCCACCTTTTGATCCACTCATGTCTGTAGTGGCTTGAAAGGCTTGGTCAGCTCCAGATTCTGTGGAACCTACTCAGAGGAGATGAAATAAATTCATAACAGCCCCCCAGGACAAACAATTTCTCTCTAAAGGTGTGCCAGTTGATGCCATGGTGGTAGCAGCAGCCACCAAGAAAGAGTTAGCAGAAACATCTGTCCATCCACCAACCAAAGAGTCTAGGACGATGGACAGATATGGGAAGTGAATGTTTTCCTCAGCGACCTTCTCAATGAGGTCCCTGAATTATCTCTCATTTCAGACTACTTTAAAGGGATCTCCTAAAAGAGCTTGGAGATACCGTACAAGATCCTACAGCTGAGGGAGCATCAAGCCAAAATAGCTTCCCAGATTACAACTCTTAATTCTATAGTTAACTCCTCCATGAGGCTGACTTTCTATGCAGCCGATCAGTTAAGGCATAAACATCTACCAGCAAAACTGAAAGGTCATTCTACTAGAGCATTAGTCATGTCTGTAGCCTTTCAGTCCAAATTGCCCATAGACTCAATTTGTGCAGCTGCCACTTGGGCAAACCCTCATACCTTTATCTCTCATTACAAAGTGGATGTGGTCTCCCAGAGCAGGGCTTCCTTTGGTTCCACTGTTCTGAGGAGCCTGTTCCAATGAGCCACCCGGGGTCTTACGTGCTAGGGACGCTGTCCCAAACAGCAAGAATGAAGACGAGATGGGACAACAACATAAAGAAGTTATGTACCTCCCATAAGGTTCCATGTTAGTTGCCCTTCATCTCGCCTTCCTTCTTGCATCCCCTCCTCCTTCCCCCTTCCTGGAGGATTGAGAGGAGTTCACTATGGTTTCACTGGCTGATTTCCTTTTTTTTGGTTCACATGCCAGGTAATTTTATGACAGTTTACTCTGATCTGTTATTTTGGTAAATCAGCTTTAGGTTACTGGTTACTTTATATGTCTAGTGCGCTATCACAAACGAGATCTGGGTAGCTGACGCTGGGCATTCTGGGATAAGGGTTAGCCTCGAGCCAGTAAACAGCTCTCGAGCTATAGAAGTAGGCCGAGTGGGAGCAGAGGATCGGCTCCAAACCCAAACAGCAAGAAGGCAGGCGAGATGAAGAACAACTAACATGGAACGTTATGGTAGGCACATAACTTCTTTTTCATCCATTCACACTTTCATCAAACAGCTGACTAAGACAGACAGAGTCAAACAGCTCCAGAAAAAGCTACTTGCTCTTGTAGAATGTGCTTTTCACCTGACACGGAAGAGAATTACAATGGTAAGAAAAGCAGAAAGAAAGAAAGAAATAGAAAGGGAAATCCGTCTAGAGATGGTATGTTTAAAAAATGCAAGACTCACTTTCTTTCCTTAAAAAAAAAAAACTGTCATGTTTTCTAATGGCATTTGTCTTGTTCAGGTAACATCTAAGATGCCTGTGAACATCAAGTAAATGTAGGATTCTTTCCCCTTTATTTTGAGGATTGAAGAATGAAGGCAAATGGATAGACTCATTTAATACATCTCAGTGACCAATTTTGGCATAAAAGAAGGGTTTGCCCTGAGGTTCACCATACATTTTTGGAAAATTAGAAAAGGTAGAGTACACATGAGAGCTTGTAAGTCAGAGACCCTTTTGGCAAATGTTAGGACCATTAATAAGATTGTTTTCAAAGAACAGAATTTTAAAAAAGTGGAAGAAATAGGCTCAGAAAGCAGAAGCATTAACTATTAGGATGACATAATTCAAGTCCCAAGGAGGAGAAAATCTTTTTTTTCTGGGAGGCCTGACAAAAACAATGCCTTTATGATACTGCTTGATCTCATAACATGACGAAATGAGGAAGGTGAGGGGTGCAATAGGCAGGCAGAGATAGTGGACGAATGCACTTTGATAGAGATTTATGCTAGACCAGAATTAAGCATCTCACACAAATAATTGAGGATAATAGGGGTCCTTGCTTTTTACGGGTTCCTTCCTTTGTTGTGACACCATACAGAAAATCACTTTCATTTAGAAATGTAAGACTGCCTTTTTGCAGGTTTCCTCGCTTCCTTTATAACCTGTAGTACCATCCTTAGAAGTAAACATGCCTTAGAGGAATTAGAAGTTTATCATCCAGACTGCAATGTTCACCATCTCCAGGTTGTGATGAAGGAAGAACAAGTTTGTTGTGTGAGAAAGTCTATCACATGGGGGTACTTCTGGTGATAGGCCTTGCCTGGGTCAAAGGAAAGTCATCAACAATATCCTTGGACAGTCTTTCTAACCCTTCAAAAGGACCTCTGGAATGAGAAGAAAGGCATATAGGAATGTTCCTTTCCATGGAAAGGAGGTGGTGTCCATTTTTTAAAACTTTCTTGCAACAAGTTCAGCAGCAAAACAGTCCGAGCTAATTGTTCAATATGGAGGCAAAAACATCTATCTGGAAAGGGATCCCCCACTGATGGGCAAGATGAAGGAAGATGCCTGGGGATAACATCCGTTCCTGAGGGTCTGCCTTGGATCTGCACTGAATTCAGTTCTAAGGTGGGAGGTAACCAATTTGGAGATAAAGATGGTGGTGAATATCAATGTCCTCAAGAGACACACACACTCACACACACACACACACACACACACACACACACACACACACACACACACACACACACACACACACACACACACACACACACACACACAAAACATTATACTCCCAAGCAGGCTTCAAAAAAAGTTTCCTCCAGTATATACAGCAAGTGTCAGACGTGTGAGGTATGATGGGAAAGAAATAAGCAACCAGGAACATGTTTTTGAGAGTGTACTGGCAGATTTTAAAAATTCCCTACAAAATCAAAGTACTCTGTTAGAAATATTGAGGAAGCAAATGGCTGTAACTAAGGAAATTTTTTGAGCTGAGGCACACAATCTGATACTGCCTAGGCAGAGTAAGGCCTTATTAAGTTTAATTCGACTGGATGCTAAAAAGCAATTACTAGAAAATCAAAATCTAAACCAATTGTATTTGAAGCATTAAATACTGTAAAAGAGACACAAGAATTAGAACTGGGACCTCTAGAAAAGGGAAGGCGCAAATTACATGGAAAAAAATGGAATTTGTTTGAACAATACATGCAGAATAATGCTCAGGAGGAGGAAGAGAAGTGAAGTTTAAGGGAAGGCACGGATTGAGCAATTTATGTAATGCTGGACTGTGACAGTTGTTTTAAATAAAGAAAACTGATGTATAATGTATGTAAATGAAAAAAATGTTAATATAGTTGGTTTTCTTTTGTAGATCTTAAGTGATAATTTAATAAAGGTATTTAAAAAAATTAAAAAGACATTGAGCACCCCTTGCTTTTTGATCAAACACATAACCATGGCATTGTCTGTCATAATTTGAAGAGTTCCTGGAGTCCAAACATGATGAATCTGGACAGCAAAGATAAGGGTCTTCATCTCCTTTATGTTATTATGCTTGCTTTTACCTTGTTTGGACAAGAAAAACTGGATTCTGGCTATCTTTCAGTAAGCCCCCAGGCAATGTCAGAGGCATTCTTAAACCTTTTTGGAGTGATAACAAAAGGGAAAACATGATTTTGATCAGGTTGATCCACCAACACGGCTTTCTTCACAAAGGGCATGCAATGGATTGGGAAAGAGACTAGCAGCATTGTGTACTTAGGTACCACTGATTCTTTGTTCATAGCTTCACAGACTGTCAGATAGAGTTTGGCAAAATAAATCATTTGGATTGTGGATGCCATGAACCCCTAGTCTCTCAGAAGGGCTTTTGCAGTGGTCATTTCTGGATTGGTATAGGATAAAAAGTGGGCTGTTAATAAATGAATGTTCTCCAGAGAGTGGAAAGCCATCATACTGGAAGTGTTTAGTAGACCTCCTAGAATATATTGAGTGGGTTGTACAGTGGATTTCTGGAGGTTATGAGTGAATCCTAGATTGTGAAAGAGGTTGGTTGTGAAAGTCTTGAAAAATTTTTTGAAGTGTGGACATCAGCATGAGAAAATCATCTAAATTTGGGAAGACATGGATACCCTGGAGCCCTGCAAAAGGCTATGACAAGAGATAGATACTTGGACAAAAGGCAAAGTAATAAATTTAAAGTGATAACTCAAAGCAAAGAATCTCAATTTTCTATGGTTCAGATGAATAGGAATAAGAGGTTATGAATTTTTCAGGTCCAAGGTAACAAAACAGTGGGGTAAATCAGAGGAGAAAGCCTTTGGAGAGAGTTGGCATCTTATATTTTCAGACTTAGACGTGCTCAGAGAGGAAAAAGTCTAAAACATATCTCTATGTTCCTTCTTTTCTTTAAGCAAGGAAAAATCTGTAGTAAAACCCTTTTTCCTTTTTTGATAATCACCTGAAGGGCCAGATGTTCTTGGTTTGAAGGGACTTGAGGAAATGTCTTTAAAAAATACATTTACTAAATTATCATTTAAATGTCTTTAAAAAATATATTTACTAAATTATCATTTAAGACACAGATTCATATACATTAGCAGAAAACATATTAACGTTCATATTCATGCATTATACATTACATATGTCTCGTTCTTTTTAACAAATTTTCACTAAAACATTACCTGAAACTGCTCAATTCCTGCCTTCCCAAACCTTACTCTCCTACCGAATATTATCTGCATGTGTTATCACAAATTCCACTTATTCTTGTGTAATGTAACGATCCTAACATGGTTTCCTTTACAAAATTCAGTACTTCAATTATACTTTGTTTAGATTTTGATTTCCTTTTTCTAGTAATTACTTTTTGCCAGCAAATCACATTAAACAATTTAATTTTTTTCATTTACTTACTTTTATTTTACGTTTGTATACTGGGGAAATAGAGTGTTCATAAATAGCCATTTGCAGGAACTGCCTGGGTGAAATAATTCCCAAAGTAAAAGTGTAACAGAGTTGCAGTAAGTTGTGCACATCAAAAAGAGAACAGAAAGTTACAACATGCAAGAAAAACTGCACAATAGCAGATCTTATGTTCTAGCTCAAAATAATTACCACAGTTACAGCCATTTGTTCCCACAGCTTTTTTGACAGGGCACGCTGTATGGAATTTTTAAAACCTGCGAACTTGTTCCAAAAATATGTTCCTAATTAACTCTTTCTCTCTTTTTTTCCAACGCACCTCCATCATTTGCTTTCTACTTCAAGAAAATTGTTTTCTGAAGTCTGTTCTGGGTATAAAAATATCTAGGAAAAACTTCCAAGCCATACATATGTCCTCCAATTCTTCCCTTGTAAACTGTCTTTCCAGTCTCTCTTCCCAATCTTTTCTAATCTCATCTGACTGATCTGTATAGTTATCATGCAATACTTTACATGCCCTATTAACTAGTTTCACATCTAGACTCGACAAAAAAGTCTATCAGGGCTGGTGTTTCACTTAGTACTCCCTTATCCCTTTCTCTTTGCCGTTGCTCTAACATTCTGGTATTCCTGGTAGAGAGACACTAATCCGCAGTCCAAACATCTGCTTGGCTTCATCACACTATTATTTTTCCCTCTCTATTTGTTCCCAAATACCTTAGTTACTTTGCTACTTTTCCACAGTACATTCCAGCTCCTCTCGCCTATTGTCTGCGTCTCTAGTTGCAGTCATCCCTATTGGCAAAATAGCTGTTCTCCATTTCCATGTTGGTTTAGTTCTTAGAATACATTCTGCAGCTTTATGAATATAGTATTCTGTATGGTGGTTGTTATTCTCCTTAAGGACCTGCATCCAAATTCTCAAACTTCTCCCTGTTTCATCATTATTATTCCTTTCCACACTGATTTATAATTTACTGCATCTGTTACATATATCAGACATAACTGCATGGCTCTAAAGTATTCATTCCAATTAGGTAATGCTAAACCACCTTGTACTAAGGGAAGGATCAACGTATCCCACTTAATTCTTACCCTCTTTACCACCCAAATAAATTCCTTCACCTCTTTATTACTGTCCACAACGTCCCTGGTTGATAAAAAAATATACCTGAACTGTGTATAAAACTAGGGACTAAAAACATTTTCACTGGCTGTATCTTTCTATCCATATCCATAATCATAAGCTTCCAGTTTCTTAGTCTGTCTTCAAAGGTCATTGCCATACAGATGGGACAACATGGCATTTGTATGGTGTATAAGCATAGGGAGAACATAATCCTATCCATTGTGCTGGGAAGGTCTGAGAGTGAGGGAATGGGCCCCTGTTCACAAATTGGTTACTAGTTGAAGTTCACATCATAGGGATAAATTTTAATTGGTAGAGATGCAGAACAGGTGTCTGCTCATGTTCCATTAATGGTCTCTTGAATCCTTAGTGGTGAGGAGTCTGTTTGCCACTTGGGGAAACCCTACTGGGACCAATTTAGGTTCTTGAACAACTCTAGACGTGACATCTTCTCTACACCTACCAATTATTTTATACTTTTCCATTATTTCTTCTGATGCTAGAGGAGAACTATTCTCCTTTCTTGAAAAGAAGTATAACTTCTTGATGCAAGTCATCTTCAGCTCTGTACAGGTCCTGGCACATCTGATTCCCCCAATTACTGCCCCTGGAGAAACCAGTTTTCTTGACATCAGTAAAAGGCTTGCTGTTCTATCCCATACACAAGTCTCTCCCAGACATTCACTCCTTGAGCCTGACTACCTAGTGTCTTCATTTCCAGCAGTTGCCAGTAATTCTGACTTTTTTTGGGAGGGTTGTACCTATACTGTTCATTTCCCCAAAGAGGAGTACTAGCAGAATATTCAAGAGGAAATGGATGGATTTTTCTGTTTGTGCTGAATGTAAAGGGGTTAGATCCTTTTTTTCAGATCTTGCCATCCTCAAATATCTTGCCTATACTTTTGGTACTGGGTTAAGCTACTTTCATTTGAAAGTGGATTTAGATGCACTGTCTGATTTCCATCAGATTAAGGAGGGTTTTTTTTCTTAATGATATCCATTGCCTTTTTTAAAAGATACCCTTCTAGTTTAGCCACCATTTCAGAATCCAATACCTCTTTGTGACCTCTTCTTTGTTTTGGAGTAACTTACACAATCTGCCTTTGAACCAGCAGCTACAGCTAAGGTTAAGTTTTTGTCTTGTATAACTCTCTTAGTGGCTCTGAAGGCAGCAAGGAGAGTTATCAAATTATTTGCCTTGTCTGTGCATGTTTGAAATTTAATCTGTCATTGGACAGAGTAGGGTTTATGACTAATCCTTCTTTTCTGGTAAAGTGGGCACGATTATAAACACACTTCAAAGCATACTCAAGACACATGGGACAGATTAGAAACAATGTGACTGAGATAAGAGCTACCTTCACTCGGATGGAATTGCAGCAATATTCTCCATCAAACTGTATGTACAGTTGTTGATTTATTAGTTGTTCACTGGTAAGTACACTGGTCGATTGACCCATTTTAGCCATACATAACAGTCTTTCTAATCAAAATTTATATACAGAATGACAAGATATCAAATTTCAGAACATAATTTCATAATTCAGTGCAGATAGGATAAGATTAAAAGAGCCAGTCAGAGCGCATTGAGAGAACATATATATTTTTGTTACACACAAAATGACAGCTAAGAAATGCATAAACTACAGTGCAATCATATATGTACTACAAACTTCGACAGCTAAGAAATGCATAAACTACAGTGCAATCATATATGTACTACAAACTTCTATATACATGTGAAATATATAAGATGCCACATTAAGAGGCTAGGAAAAAAGCTTCTTAAATGGATTTTATTATTCATGATATGGCATGGTAAGTTACCCAACTACTGTTATGGTAGCAGTTGCAGGCAGATTCAATAAAGTGAGATCTTTAAGTACATCTTTGAACTTTTTAATGGTTTCTAGATATTTGATGTCAATAGGCTGGTGGTTTTAGGTATCTGGTCCCAGTCTAGAGAAAGCTCTCTCACTTAGACTTTTAAAAGGAAGGCACACTAGAGAAATTGCTGTCCACTGTACTAAGTACAAAATGGTCATCTTGCAAAGGTAGTTTCACTCTTAGAAGGGGCAGTAGTCATGTTTTAGAACCTTGGAAATTAGAGTACTTATTCTCAGCAGTTTGAATTCTGTGAGTATTATGGCTGAATGTAAAATGAAAAAAGACCATATTCTAGTTTGGGCAGTAAAATATTTGTAGCACTAGCTCTGCGAGCATGAGTGAAAGGGGGTGACTTAGCCTGTAACATAGTTTAGCTAAGCGAAGACTTTATTAGCTACAAAATCCGTATGTGTGGAAAAGAAAGGACTGGGTCAAGCATTAGACATAGGTACTTCTGTTCAGTGACATTAGGTAATATATTCACATTAAGATCTGTTAAGAGAATATTAAGGATAGCTGGTAATCTCCTGGCTAAAGCAAAGACCATGACATAGGTTTTCTTAGGGTTAATCAGATTTTGTTAGTGGACCAGGTGCTTAACAGAGTGAAATGGTCCTGTAACTTGGCTTTAGGCAAGAATGGCTAGTGCTGGATTGCGGGAGCAGCATATCAACTACATGCATTATTAATTTAAGATTTGTGAACTCTACAGCAGATCATTAGATAGAGATAGACAGAGAAGAGAACACCACAGACACTTGCAGTACTCTTGTATTACATTTACAAGCAGCAGACAATCAGGCATTGCTATGGGCTTAGAAGGTTCTGTCTTTTAGACAGCTGTACAACCAGCAAATACTGTTGAGCATTTGAGTTTGTTGAGAAGGGTATGGTTGACTGTTTCAAAAGCCTTTGCCATGACAAGAAAGAAACTTGCAGTAATAAGTCCCTAATTCAGGTTGCAATAAATGGTATAACTGGACGTTACAACGGTAGTAAATGTCTGAAGACATTGTGAGTCAGTGAGTCGTACAGTAAATGCTGATGGGACATGCCTGAGGTGACAGAGGGGTTAAAGATATGATTAGGGGTTTTGGCGATTTTTGTTTTTCTGTTGCAAGCCTTAGGAAGGTGGGATGAAGTTTGCTGGTTCCTGAAGTGGTGAGTTTGAAAAGAAGGTATTGGTCTGTTCTACTGAAATTTCAGAAAGTGAATGGTTGCTGTTTTAGTTATGTCAGTTATAGTCAGTTGCAAAAAGTAAAGATAATCATTAGGAAAGGTGAAGTGATTCAATGTTACTGGTTCACGCTTGGCAGCTGAAGAGTTACTTGATGTTCCTGCTGCCACAATACAGTGATAAGATGATCAGCTTTAATAATTGGCTTAAATTCTGGTGTCATTCAAAGGGGATCCAATGTCTGTCTGCCTGGGATGACATGCTGGACAAGCCACGCTGCTTCGCAAGGGACGGCTTGCACCTGTCACCCCTAGGCTTCCGGATATTGGCAAAGGCTCTTGCCACCCCCATAGTGCCTTTTTTAGGCAAGGCTCAAATTCTAAACCTACCACCCTAGAACACAAAAAAGTAAAAAAACTAAGGGTAATGCTGCTCAATGCCAGAAGTCTCAATCTCAAGATGCACGCACTCGAGGCCCTTCTCAGTATGGAGAACATCGATGTCTGTGCTGTGACAGAAACCTGGTTCAAGGCTCCTGAGAGCACCCCAGCACTAGCAGGTTTCACCTCATATCATGCGTTCCGGCCCCAAAATCCAGACAACTCCAAGAAAGGAGGGGGGGTGTCCATATTCATAAAGGACGCCCACACCTCAAGGTTGGTGGCAACGCACGATGCATCGGAGACCATCCAGGTGCAATTAACCATAGGCAAGACTGCTCTGCAATTTGTAGCATGTTACAGGCCACCCTCTCAAACTCAGGAACCTCACATGGCCTTCCTGAAAACAATGGAGGGGATAAATGTATCTCCAAACACCATCATACTAGGTGACTTCAACTACCCTAATATAGACTGGGAACACTACTCAAGCCCAAACACTCTAGCCCAAAGGTTCCTGGAGTTCATAAACTCAAATGCCATGGAACAACTAGTCACCATCCCCACAAGAGGAGAACATGGGATCACAATGTTCAACACCGGAAGTATACCCCTCACTGGTGAGATCAGATCATAAACTAATCTCGCTGGAGGTCCTCATCCGCCCCACCTGAAATAAAAAGACCACAGTGAAAAACTTCTCAAAAGCCGACTTCACACTTCTAAAAACTAGTGTGGTCTCCTTTAAGGCCCCTGAGCCAGTGGTAAACATTACTCAAACCGCTGAATCACTTACAAATGCCTTCTACCAGCACCTACAGGACTGCATGGATCAGGCAATCCCAAACAAAACTAAGACTCTTTGTACCAAAGGCAAGCATCCAGTCTGGTGGACCCCAGCCATAAACAAGCTCTACAACAAAAGGAGGAAGTTACTACAAGATAGAGCAAAATCCTTGAAAGGTAAGACACCTTTGATCATTATAAGTAAAAAACTAAGAGCTCTCATAAAATCATCCAAGGCAAATTTTGAGAGAAAAATCGCCAAGGACTCAAAAGACAATCATAAGGCCTTCTTTAGCTATGTTAGAAACCTAGGAGGAAACTCCCAGATATGCTCAGAATTAGTTCAAAATGATGTGAAGATTACTGAACCTACACACATTGCCAACATACTGGCTGACAGGTTCAGTGCAAACTTCTCCCCTCCCCAAAAGGAGAGATATCTATACCAGAGGATTGTAGCCCCCAAACATCTCCAACGCCCAGGTGAGAACTGCTCTCTCCAAAGCAAAAACACAGCATCCATGGGACGGATGGTGTCCCGGCTGTGTGCTCCACGAACTCAATGAGGAATTAAACCCGCAGTTAGGACAGCTGTTTAATCTTAGCCTCACCTCAGGATCATTACCCAAGGAGTGGCGCAGCGACTGTGGTCCCACTTCACAAGGGCGGTGCCTCCACCGACCCTGGAAATTACCGTCCCATTAGCTTGACAAGCCTTATCTGCAAAGCCATGGAGAGGATCATAATGGAACTCATAAATAAAGACATAGGGAACTTGCAGACTTTGGATCCAACCCAGTTTGGCTTTGTCAAAGGCAGATCATGCCTTTTAAACTTGGTTGACTTTTTCGAGACAGTCACCAAGGCCATTGATGAGGGAAAGGCAGTCCATACAGCCTACCTTGACCTGGCAAAGGCCTTTGACACAATACCCCACTCAGGTATCATCGAAAAACTCATCAGCTTGAATGTAAACCCATACATCACAAGATGGGTTGCAAACTGGCTAAGTGACAGAACCCACAGGGTCAGAGTTGCTGGAGCCATGTCAGACTCAAAGCCTGTCACAAGTGGTGTCCCACAGGGCTCAGTTCTGGGTCCACTCTTGTTCGGCATCTACTTTTCTGAAGTACAAGCAAACACAGGAGGGTTATGGCTGACAAAGTTTGCAGATGTGACTGCAAACTGGGCGCCATAGTCGAAAACACATCTGACACAGATATCCTTCAGAAGGGCCTCACAGAAACGGATAACTGGTGCCAGAGCCATGGCCTAAAGTTAAATGCCAAGAAATGCATAGTCATACCCTTCGGGAAAAACAAGGTTACCCCTAGCTACCATATAGGTGGCAATCCACTGAGCACAGAAGAAGTCATCAGGGATCTGGGGACCCAGGTTGACAGCAGCCTTTCGTTTGACACTCATGTTGCTAAAGTAGTTAGGAAAACCTTCTACATTGCCCACCTGATCATGAAGGGATTCACATCTAGATCAAGGGAGGTCATCGTCCCCTGTACTCATCACTCATTAGACCTATGATTGAGTACAATGCCCCATTCGAATGTATCTGACCCGACACCTGCAGCAGCTGGAAAGGCCCCAAAAGTTCCTCACCAAAAGGATAAAGGGTCTCAAAAATATGTCTTATGCTGCCCGACCGAAAGAACTCCAGCTCTATTCAGTCTCATACCGCTTGCTCAGAGGTGACCTGTGCCTGACATATAAGGCCATGTCAAACCCTGATTTGATGAATATGCTTCACCTCAAAAATCTAGATCCTTCAGAACCACAAGGGCGGAGACTTAAACCTTGACACGGTTATTAATAGAACGTGCTGGAGGGACAGATTCATCACCCAGAGACTCCCTATGCTGTGGAACAAAATCCCGGTACATGTGAGGCAGAGCACCTCGCTGGCCTTGTTCAAGAGGAATCTTGACCAATGGATGGGGGATCGCAGATATACCCCAGGGATTACTTCAGTGTCACTGCTTGACAGAGGCACAACAAAATAATAGGCATAGTTTTATTCAAACTAAAGGGGTGGCAAAAGCCAAATAACTATGGGCTAGGCTTATAAATGCCCTTGGGCAGATAGCCTAGTATGAACCTATGAACCTATGAACCTATATCTTTCCAAAATAGACTGGGTCTAGATCGGTTAGCTTCCAGTTTCTGTCTTTTACAGTATTTGTTGTAACGGTTTCTTTAAACTCAGGAATGTTTAGTGTATCGCAGTATAGTTAGGGTTCCTTTTCCATGTCTTGCAGCCAGAATCTATGGTTGTAATTCTGTTTTTAATATGCACTGAAAGCCATGGACAACTTTGTAATCTACAACTACTTTTTATACGGTACACAAGTGCATCATAAATTGTGGTCAACTTTGAGTTGAATACAGCACACAGGGAAGTCCAATCAATAGCACTGAGTACGATATTGAGATCTGCTAGCTTATTATTAGGGAAAGATACTCCAATAATTTTTTTCCAAAAACATCTTTATTAAATTTTCACATACGACATAGCCAATCTTGCATTTAAATACATGAAATATACATGAAAAACAAAATGACACCACTTTAGTTGCAAAGAGTATACATCACAGACGCCATTGAAACAACTGTAGTTGGAAACATTATACATCACATATAATCCATCCACTCACTGTCAGTTAAGCATTATATGGCTCATTCAAATCCTGCCTCTTAAACCTCGTTCCAGCTCCGCATATACTAATCCCACAATTCCCATTTTTTCCTACATAGTCCGCTGCTTCCCTTTTCTAAAGATACCAATTCCATTTGTTTTATCTCTTATTATTATATTCACTACTTCAAGTAAAGTTGGTCTAGACTGATTTCCATTTTCTAATAATTGTTCTTTTTTTGTTGGCACCCACCATGATTACACTCAGTAAGGCTTTACTATGCTTAGGCATTTCCGATTCTGTATCATACCTCAAAAAACTAATCTCCCCAGTCAATCCAATCTGTTTACCCAGCATCTCCAGACAGAGCAGTCCTCAGGGAATCCCTAAAGTCTGCCAGCTCATTATACTCTAAAAATATGTTTCCAGCCATCTCTTGCCTGTCACACCTCCAACATTTGCTATCCACCTGAGTAAAAACTCTTTGGAGTCTACTTATGGTATAAAATACCTATGTAAACACCTCCAGGCAAAGATCCTAGATCTTCTAGACTTTGTTCCATATTTGGGAGATATACATATACCCCCCACTGTCTCTGTGAATTGCTTTTCCACCCTCTCTTCCCAATCCTTTATAAGCTCCTCCAATTGATTTTATAATTGTCATGCAATATTTTATATGCTTTACTAATTATTCCTTTTTCAAAGACAGCTTCTGTTCTAGAGTCTATTAAAACTCTGCCAGTGCTGGTCTTTCATTCAGGAGTCCCCTATTTATTTTTATTTGCCTATACTCTGATATCAATCCTTGATAGGGAATCTCTACAAATAAATTATTGGTCTCTTCCCATACTATTACCTTTCCCTTTCTAGTTATTTGCTCCCAATACCTTGGTTCCTTTGCCAGTTTTTGCCAATAAATTCAAGCCCCCTCTTGCCTACTATCTGTATCCCTGACCACAGTCATCCCTATTGGCAAAATCTCTTTTCCCCATTCTCATGCTGGTTTGGTTCTTCGAATACTCTCTGCTAGTTTATGAATATAATACTCTGTATGATTTTTCTTGCTCTCCTTAAGAGTCTGCATCCAAAATCCCAGTCTCTCCTCATTTCTTGAGCTTCCTCTCTGTATCAGTGTCATTCCTTTCCACTCCAAATTATAGTTTTCTGCTTGTGCTATGTATAAGATCTTTAACTGTGTTGCTCTAAAACACCCCCTCAAATTGGATAATCCTAGTCCACCTTGTTCTACTGGAAGAATCAGCTTATCCCAGTTGACCCTTGCTGTCTTCCCTTCCCAGACAAAATCGTTCAACTCTTTAATTGCTATCCACAGCTTCTCCTCTGGTTGATAAAAATATGCCTGACCTATGCACAAGATTAAAGGGACTAAAAACATTTTAATGGCTTGTATCTTAGTATCCATATCCATATAACAAAGCTGCCAGTTTCTCAATTTTTGTATTACCCTCTGTTTAGTCTCTTCCCACATATTCTTAGCTGCCACAATAGAGTAATTTCTAATCCATACTCCTAAATACTTAATTTTATCAAGTCCCCATAAATATTGATATTGTTGGACCAATTTGTGTATAGGTACATAACTTACCACAATTGCCTTTGTTTTAGCTTCATTAATTTTGTATCCAGAGATGATTTGAAATCATCTTAAAATGTCCCACAACACTGTAATGTCCCTTTCGGGTTCTTGCATGTATAAAATAATATCTGCAAATAGAGCCAGCTTTTCCTGACTACCTTACCAATTACATTGTTGAATTTCTGAGTACCTTATTTTCTTAGCCTGTGGTTCTAAACATAATACAAACAACAAAGGGGAAAGTGGACAACCCTGCCTGGTTCCTCTACTCAAGCAGAAATTATCAGAGAGGACCCCACCCACTTTAATTTACACCTCATATCCCTCATTATATTCTTCTAATCAAGAAATAACCCATGCCCTGATCCAAATTTAACTGACAAGGAACTGAGCACTCACTTTAATACCTTCTTTACAGACTCTATAGCTAAGCTAACCAAAACTTTTCCAGACAAAAATCCTCCCAACTTCCTCAACCCCACCTCCAACATCACTGATAGCCATCCCTCCATGTTCCAGCTCAAACCAGTTTCCACAATGTATATAAAAAAACTCTTATCTAAACTAAAGCCATGCTCTAATGCCCCTGACAACATTCCCGCCTCTTTCCTCAAATATGCTGCTGAAGGTATTGCTCTCCCGATTAGTATCCTGATCAACCGATCCTTAAAAGAGTCTTATGTACCCAAACTTTGGCGTTCTGCCTACATTCTTCCTCTTCACAAAGGAGGCAAAAACACCTCCATTTCTAACTTCCGCCCCATTGCCCTACTCTCCCCACTATCTAAAATCCTAGAAAAATGCATCCACCACCAACTTTTACCCTACTTAACTCAGAATCAGCTACTCACACCCACCCAACATGGTTTCCGTCCCAGCCACAGCACCATAACTGCCCTACTAGCCTTCCTAGAAACTATCAATCAAGCCCGAGATAACTTCTTGTATCACCTATTCTGCTAGATCTTTCCAAAGCCTTCGACACCATATCCCATAAACATCTTCTCTTCCATCTCTCCAACCTTAATCTCTCCCCCAACACTCTATCCTGGTTCTCCAGTTACCTTTCAGACAGATCTCAGGCTGTCGGATGGAAAGCCTCCACCTCTTCCTTCTTACCCACACCCACCGGCGTTCCTCAGGGGTCCATCCTTGGCCCCCTACTTTTCAACATCTTTATAAATAACCTTCACACTGCCCTCCCTGACACTTCAGTCATCCAATACGCTGATGACTCCACCCTAGTTTGTTCTGCCTCCAACCCTTCTGAACTTCTGTCCAAAACTCAAAAAGCTTTTTCCACTACTGAAAAGTGGATGCACCAAAACCATCTCTCCCTTAACTCCAATAAATCTAAAATACTAATTTTCCTTCCTACCAAGGCATCTTCCTTTAACAAAAACTTGTTCAATGTCCAAAGCCTAACCAACACTCCTATAGAAGTGGTCCCTTCCGCAAAACTCCTTGGCATCACCATTGATGAACAGCTCAAATTTGATCTCCACATTCAACAAAACATAAAGAAAACCCACCAAAAATTAGGTATGCTCTACAGGAATAATCAATTTCTTTCTAACTCCTCTAGGCATACCTTAGCCATCACCTACCTCCTCCCTTCTCTCCTTTATGGTGCCCCACTTCTAACTAATCTTTCTGCTTCCAACACCTCAAAACTCAAAGCTTGCTATAATAAGATCTCTAAATTTGCCACCAAATCCAAAACCTGTACTCACCACTGCCATGCCCTACAATCTATAAACTGGTTAGAACTCCCTAACTACCTTGACTATCTCCAACTAACTACCGCTCACAAATTAATATTTTATCCAGAAAAATGCCCTGCCTTATCTAACATCCTTCCCCCTTACATCCCTAACCGATCTCTGAGATCTGATCACCAAAACCTAATCTCCATTCACAAACCTAAGCATCCCGCTGGCCAGCTCCTACTCTCCTTCTCTCTTGGTAGAAAATGGAACTCCTTCCCTCCTTCTCTTAGGACCATCCCTAACTCTGACTCTTTCAAGACCCATCTTTTCTTACACTTATCCTCCAAATGGAAATGTCCTTGCTTTCACCCAGTATAAATCCTAGAAACTTTTTCCACCTTGACCTCTATTCTCAAGCACCAATCTACTATATACTCTCTTAATTTCATTCTATGTTCCCCCTATATGGTTATAGCTGACTTTCAGTTGACTGTAAGTATGTAAATACTGTTCATATGTAGCAAAAAAAAAAAAAAAAGTTTTACCTTTTTTCTTTGCAGACTCTACATCTTGGACATTGTACTTTTATGATTGTATTTTATGTAATCCTTACTGTATTGCCTACTACTGCATCTCACATATTCCTAACTGTTTGTGACATTGTATTATCATCCATTACTGTATGTAACCTTGATTGTACTGTTTTTGGAGCTTTTCTCCCCGCGCCTCCACTGAAAATGGGTACTTCTTGGCCCAGTGGACTTCCCTGGTAATCAAACTGAAATAAATAAATAAATAAATAAATAACCTTACAGTTGTACCAGGGAAAGCAAATGCTTCTATTGCCCTGCTCATGAAGTCCCAGTCTACTCTGTCAAATGCTTTCTCTGCATCAAGACCCACCAATAAAAGTGGTATTTTCTTATATTATACTTCCCCCTGGATCATCAATGTTCTGTTAATATTGTCAAATGTTTGCCTCCCCTCCACAAAACAACAATGATCCATATCTATCAATTTTGGTATCATTTTTGTCATTATTTTAGCCATTACAGACATATACACTTTATAATCATGGTTTACTACTGAAATGGGCCTGCTTGAAGCTGGATCTGATGAATATTTACCCTCTTTAGGTATTACACTGCCTTCTTCCAGGATGGTGGTACTTTTCCCCTCCTATTAAAATACTGTTAAACAAAACCTTCCAGATCTTTATCAGTTTCTTCCCTCCTAACTTCCACAGGAATACCATCTATTCTCGGGGGCCTTCCTGTAGATTGGTTAAATCTCATCCCTGCCTATCCTAACTTTTAGTAATTGAGCCTCATCTACCTCTAACCTTGGCATATTGAATTCTTCTATAAACATTTCCATTTGTATCTTTTCTTGATCTCCATAGCTCTCTGCTTTATACAAACTTTCATAAAATTTCTGAAATATTTCTAATACTTCTACAGGGTCTCATCTTCCTTGCTACAGGCTCCCTAAGTTTGGTGACAGCCCTTTCCACTTTCTGTTGCCTAAGTTGTTGGGCTAAAAGTTTTTGTGTTCTAGAATTATTAATCAAAAAACAGTTGCTCAACAGCAATCTTTCCAAATTCATGACTATTATTGAGGTAATCCCTTATTTTCTGTTTAGTATTCTGCAGTTGCTCCTTTTCTTGTTCTGAGTGATTTCCCCTATTTTGCAATACTTCCAACATGTCAGTCCCTCTAAATAATTATTGTTACTCTTTACTGTTTAATCATATCTCCCTTTCATTTCTACCCTAGTTTTAAACTCCACTTTAATTTTATCCTACTCCCTAGCTACATTTTCAGAAGAAAATTATATCTTCTCTAGCAGCTCTTGAATTAATTTCAAAACCCATTCCTTAAACTCCTCTCTTTTCAACCGACAGGTGGGAAAGCCCAGTGTCGAATTGTTATTTCATTCCCTTGCATTTTTATTTTAGTTATTGTTGGCACATGATTTGAAATAGTTACTGGGTGCACTTCAAGACCTTGAATTAAATGTACATGTTCATAGGTTCATAGGCTAGTACTAAGCTAACTGTCCTTGTGGGCCATTTTAAGCCTAGCCAATTACCCCATGTGAGAAGCAAACCCTGCACCATGTGTTTGTAAAGTAAAAACCTTCACCATTATGCCAACCTCCCCTGTGAGATATAAAATCTATGCCCAGTTTTTGTATCTTGGTGACTAATATGTAAATTCAGTCCAAACTCCTAGCACTGAATTTACAAATTAAATGCCAAACATTTTCATAAATGTCTTCAAAAATCTACTCGCTTTCTTATATTTTCCTTTCTAGGCCCCCCAGACACATCTTCACTGCTGCAAACCAAATTCCAGTCTCCATGTAAAAGTAATATTCCTTGCTGAAAGCTGATTATTTCTCCCAGAGTTTTAAGCTCCATTATGGCAGTTTTAGGGGGATGTAAATGCATGCCAGTGTAATCCTCCTCCCTCGCCAGCAGCCCTTTAATACTATGCATCTTCCATTATCTTTTTTTTCCCTCTTCTATCACTATTGAAGCTCCTCTTGCAATTAATAT